>NW_027453858.1:384251-443788 GCF_040206685.1 Ascaphus truei | reverse complement strand
AGCAGGAAGGAGGAGATGGGGGGGGGGGTGTTCGATGTATCACCGTATCCCTTTCTGTGCTCTCCAGCACCATGTGTAATGAGCCGGCCCCTCGGTGTTTGTATGCGTCTAATATATATAATGCATACAGTATTGTGTAATGAGCCGGCTCATCTGTGTATAACAGTCTCCCTGTGTATATATAATTAGTGGTTGACAAATCACCAAAAAAATCTACTCGCCACCTAGTCCCGCCCCCAATCCCGCCATGACGAGGTCGCCACGGGGTCATATCCAGTCACCACGGGGTCATATCCAGTCACCACGGGGTCATATCCAGTCACCACGGGGTCATATCCAGTCACCACGGGCATGCAGTTGACTGACTGGATTTGTCCAACACTGTATATAATAATATATAATGTTTATTGTGTTATGTGCCTGTCCCTCGGTGTTTGTATGTGTGTAATATATATAACATACAGGACACCTACAAGCGCATATTGAACCCCCAAAAGTGCGTGCGTGCGCGTGTGCGTGCGCGTGTGTGTGCGCGATATGTATGAGCCTGTCCCTGTTTGTGTGTATAACTGTGTCCCTGTGTGTGTGGGTATATATAATTTATATTGTGTAATGTATGAGCCTATCCCTGTGTGTGTGTATAATATGTATTTATATTGTGTAATGTATGTGTGTGTGTGTATAACCATGTGTGTGTGTGTGTGTGTGTGTGTGTGTGTGTGTGTGTGTGTGTGTGTGTGTGTGTGTGACCATGTCCCTGTGTGTGTGTGTGTGTGTGTGTATAACCATGTCCCTGTGTGTGTATGTATATTGTGTAATGTATAATGAGCGTGTCCCTCAGTGTGTATAACCGTGTCCCTGTCGTCTCTCCTCAGCTCCCCTTAACTCGGTGCTCTCTCCAGCACAGTGTGTATAATATGTATTTATATTGTGTGTGTGTGTGTGTGTGTGTGTCCGTCCCTCAGTGTGTATAACCGTGTCCCTGTCGTCTCTCCTCAGCTCCCCTTAACTCGGTGCTCTCTCCAGCACTAAAGAAGCTGGTGGGGAAAACTAAAGAGGAGATGGCTCTGGAGAAGAAGAGAGAGTTGGAGAAGAGACTGCAGGATGTTAGCGGACAGCTCAACTCCGCCAAGAAACCGCCCAAGAAATGTGAGTGCCTCGTACACTTAGCCTGGCGTTTCTCCCGTGCGGGGGCGGGGGGTACATTTAGCCTGGCGTTTCTCCCGTGCGGGGGCGGGGGGTACATTTAGCCTGGCGTTTCTCCCGTGCGGGGGCGGGGGGTACATTTAGCCTGGCGTTTCTCCCGTGCGGGGGCGGGGGGTACATTTAGCCTGGCGTTTCTCCCGTGCGGGGGCGGGGGGTACATTTAGCCTGGCGTTTCTCTTGTGCGGGGGCGGGGGGTACAGTTAGCCTGGCGTTTCTCCCGTGCGGGGGCGGGGGGTACATTTAGCCTGGCGTTTCTCCCGTGCGGGGGTGGGGGGGGTACATTTAGCCTGGCGTTTCTCCCGTGCGGGGGCGGGGGGTACATTTAGCCTGGCGTTTCTCTTGTGCGGGGGCGGGGGGTACAGTTAGCCTGGCGTTTCTCCTGTGCGGGGGCGGGGGGTACATTTAGCCTGGCGTTTCTCCCGTGCGGGGGCGGGGGGTACATTTAGCCTGGCGTTTCTCCCGTGCGGGGGTGGGGGGTACAGTTAGCCTGGCGTTTCTCCTGTGCGGGGGCGGGGGGTACATTTAGCCTGGCGTTTCTCCCGTGCGGGGGTGGGGGGTACATTTAGCCTGGCGTTTCTCCTGTGCGGGGGCGGGGGGTACATTTAGCCTGGCGTTTCTCCCGTGCGGGGGCGGGGGTTACATTTAGCCTGGCGTTTCTCCCGTGCGGGGGCGGGGGGTACATTTAGCCTGGCGTTTCTCGGGGGCGTACATTTAGCCTGGCGTTCTCCCCCCCCCCCCGCCCTTCTTACACACACGCGCACACTGCATGTTATCCCTCCTTAATCCCAAGCGGCACATTCACCTCTTTCTCTTGTACCACACACGGCCCTAACCCCTCTCCCCCTCTCCCTGCATAACGCACGCAGGGCCGCAGCCTGTATCTGCATCCCGCTGAGCAGCCAACAGTGTGTTAACCCTGGGGCGGGGCAGAACTAGTGGGGACGATTAGTGGGGGGGTGGGGACGGGAAGGTGAGAGGAGGAGCTTCTTCCCCCCCCCCCCCCCCCCCGCGCATTCAGAAGTGTGAGAATATATTCCCGAGTATACCGCCCAGCCCTAGTTTGGCGCGTGCGCGGTTCACCGGCACAGCTAGTTGTGGAACATTGTTGTAGTGTGTATATATCTATATATATATGTATATATCCCGCCCCTTGATATATTAACCCCCTCTCTCCCCCTCAGCGCACGAGAAGGTGGAGTCGGCCCAGCAGCAGGTCTCCGTGTCGCGTCTCAGCGCCTCCAGCTCCAGCTCGGGCTCCGACAGCAGCAGCAGCTCCACCTCCAGCTCCTCGGACACCAGCGACTCGGACTCTGGCTGAGGGAGCGCGGGAGGAGCGCGTGGCTTCCCCCTTCCAGTGGAGTGGGGCGTATCCTATAAATAGGTTCTGATCGGATCTGCAGGAACAGATCCCACCTGAACCGGACTCTGACCCCCAGTGCCGAGAAAGAGGCCTTTGGGGTGGGACTTGGTGAATCCGCCTGCTCCCCTCAGCTTGTTATATACAGACATTGGCACGGCTGGGGGTCCCACCTCGCCCACCGGACTCTCCTTGGGGGAGGGGTGTAACGGAGGAGACAATCTCTTTGTGGAGGAGGCGCAGTGTCCTTATTCTGTTTACAAGCTCTCGTGGGGCGCCCCCCAGCCGCCCGGATCAGGCGGTTCCTGGCGCCGGGCGCTGGTGGCTGCGTGTCCGTCAGGCCCGAGGATGGTTGCCTGATGCGGCTGAAGGTTCAGCACAGTGTTATTCACGCTTCCCCACCACCCCCCCGCATCCTTTCCGCTTCCGCCGCGTGACGCACACTACAGCGCAGATCGGCTCTGCTACACCCTGCGGTCGCTGGATCTTTGGGGCGCGAGAGACGGGAACGTTGGGTCTGGGGAAAAGTGGTCATTTTAGTTTTTACGGCACTAGGCGGAGTTTCCTTTAAGCATTGCAGAGGTTAACCCTTTGTGCTCCTTCAGACCTCTCCAGCACGTGAGGTGTTAACGTGATGGACGTGTGCCGGGGAATCCCAAGTACAGGACTCAGAGAAATAGCCTTTTCTTGTGGTGGCTTTTTGTTGTTTTTTTATTTATTTTAAAGAAGTGGGAGAGGGGAGAGACCCTCCCCTGTGTTTTATAATGTAAGATAATGGCAGAGGGCGCCCCGTTGATACGGGGGCTGGTGTAGATGTAAGATTTTATAAGCCCTGTATATATATATTCCAAGTTGCACAAGCAGCATGTTTCTCAATGTAAAGGGTGACTTTATTTTGTACCTGGAACCCCCCCATCCCAATGTGTGTTTTATTTTCTTATCCTTTGTCCCACTATATTAACCTGTCTCGGCCCCTTTTTGTCTCTCTTGTATCTGTTCAAACCCTTTAGTTTGGAAACATGCAAATAAAGAAAATATACTTCCAGTTAAACGCTTTTCTGCTGTGTGTGTGTCACCGTGTGTGTCACCGTGTGTGTCACCGTGTGTGTCACCGTGTGTGTCACCGTGTGTGTCACCGTGTGTGTCACCGTGTGTGTCACCCTTATACACATCACATGTGAGCACATCCGCAAGTCTCACACATGTCTAATCCGGCCTGTCCTCGTCATCTCAGTGTACAGTGCTTCTACTGCAGCTAGGGATTCTGGGTAACGAAATGCAAGAGAGCCGTGTCACTACTACATATCCGTATTAACACGGACCCCTGTACACTTAGCCCTGCCGTGTCACTATTACATATCCGTATTAACACGGACCCCTGTACACTTAGCCCTGCTGTGTCACTACTACATATCCGTATTAACACGGACCCCTGTACACTTAGCCCTGCCGTGTCACTATTACATATCCGTATTAACACGGACCCCTCTACACTTAGCCCTGCCGTATTACACCGCTTGTGAGCACAGCCTGGATGACAGAAGTGCAGAGCTAGTAACCCACGCAGACAGCAGTTTCATCCTTTTGGGGTTCCTCAGTTTGTCTGGGTCCTAGAGGTTCTGTCTGAAACACTAAAAAAAATTGTAATTTCGCGATCCAAGCTGACGCGTCTACAGACACAACAAGTAAAGCTCAACGGTTGGCGAGATGTGAGTACAATGGAGAAGTAATGGAAAGCTTTCTTTGTTGCAAGGAACTAGAGCCAGCTTGTCGTGGGCGAGATGTGGTCGTCTTATTTAGCGCCTGGGTTTAGCGCGGGGTCGTTGTGTTGGAATATGCACAGAAGCCATGAGAGGAATGAACCTCAGTGTGTGGCGCTGCTAGACTAGCACACTAGACACGCGTGCGTCACGCGGAGGCATCCACATTAACCCTTGGTATACCGGAGTCCTGAGTATAAAGCGGAAAGCTGTAGCGAATGAAGCCCATAAGCAATCACAGGTATAGGGAAAAGGTGGCCCCGGCGATCATAAGGTCCCCCGACGGGAACCAGCAGACCCCCGCAATGCCAGACCAAATCCCCCTAGTGACGGACAATAACGCAGCATACAGTTCAATGATTGGGGTACTCACAAAATCAACCGCTGGTGAATGGAAGACATCCACAGCAGCAGCGGCAGCGTGCATCCACAGGTAAGTGCAGGATAAGGAAAAGGGAAACTGAGAGCAGAGCAAACACCGTGGAACTGGGGGCCAAGAGAAAAAATAACTTTACTGAAACATGCCTAGTTTCAAAAGGGAAACCTCTAACGAGAAGTTTCAGTGGTCTTAATTCAGCTCTTCATAGCCCTCACTCTCAAATGCACCACCCACCTGTGTCCAGGTAAAAAAAAAACATCCACTTGGTGGAGTCGGCGGGTGGGTGAAAGGAGGCAGGTGTCTGTTGAGTTCAGGTGGCGGCTGTGGGGCGCAGGGGTGTGAGGCGACGGGCGGGTGAAAGGCAGAGGCGGGAGTGCGAGCGTCGGGTGGTTGAAAGGCAGGGGAGTGCGGGCGTCGGGTGGGTGAAAGGCAGGGGAGTGCGGGCGTCGGGTGGGTGAAAGGCAGGGGCCAGGTGCGGGCGGTGGGTGGGTGAAAGGCAGGGGAGTGCGGGCGTCGGGTGGGTGAAAGGCAGGGGCCAGGTGCGGGCGGTGGGTGGGTGAAAGGCAGGGGAGTGCAGGCGTCGGGTGGGGGAAGGCAAGGTGCGGTCGGGGGCGGGGTAAGGGGGAAAGGCGGGTGGGGAGGAAATAATGTAAAACAAATATAATCACTGCGCTTCTCCATGTAAAGAGCATGCAGCTAGTGAAGGAAATGGCCATACAAATGTGCAAAACAGAAAGTGAATCCCTGCGCTTCTCCCATAAGGATTGCAATCAATGGGGAATATATATATATATATGTATGGTGTAAATATCTATAAGAAAAAAGGAGACTTTTGGTATACATCCTTTGATCAAATAATGCCAAGCCTGCTAACCACGTCAAGGTAAGTCTCTTTAGCAGGTCCCTACGCTAAATGCATACTAGTGTTATGTGAAATAAGCCCAGAAGGGGTTAAAATATCAAAGCATATGCTTGTATAACCTAGTGCAATTAAAAACTGGTATATACCAGTACAGATACTCACATGTAAGTGAAGTGGAATAAGGGGACCTTGCTAGGAGATTATATACCTAGAAGAGGAGGGGCTGGCCTGCCACAAACTGCTCAATAAGCAGTTGCAGGTGATTGGCTAAATATATTCAATTACACCATAGTAGTGTTGCCCTCTAGGAGCGTGCTGCAAAGGATTAAAATCGGCCCAACAAATATAATCACTGCGCTTCTCCATGTAAAGAGCATGCAGCTAGTGAAGGAAATGGCCATTGCACTAGGTTGCACTAGGTTATACAAGCATATGCTTTGATATTTTAACCCCTTCTGGGCTTATTTCACATAACACTAGTATGCATTTAGCGTAGGGACCTGCTAAAGAGACTTACCTTGACGTGGTTAGCAGGCTTGGCATTATTTGATCAAAGGATGTATACCAAAAGTCTCCTTTTTTCTTATAGATATTTACACCATACATATATATATTCCCCATTGATTGCAATCCTTATGGGAGAAGCGCAGGGATTCACTTTCTGTTTTGCACATTTGGGTGGGGAGGAAAGGAAGGGGGTGTCTCAGTGTGTCTGTCACTGTCTGTGTTTGGGGGGGGACAGCCGTTGAGAAGGGCCTGAGGGGTGATGGGGGGGGGGCGTGATAGTGGGGGGGGGGGGGGGGGGCAAGTCCGGAGGAGTGAGAGGGGGGAGTGTTGTACTTTTGGTGTTGTGGTCAGCGTCTCCAGGGGTGTGTGTTTGTTACGGATGTAATATGGAAAATAGCTGAAGCGCTCAAATGCAGGTATATCTCAAAATGATAATAAGCCAGACCACTGTACCAGGGTACTAACAATTGATATAGTACCTATTGTGTCATATAATGGGTACTATCCTCCTGAAGACAGGTGGTGTGTGGTGCAACCCACTCACCATCAGTCTCATTGCCAGGTTCCCCTGAAAAATATACAAATACTCACATCCTGGTAGGGCAGGCAGGCAGGCTGTGCAGCTACTCAATGCAATACAGGGAAAAAGGAGACCAAAAAGCGCACCAGCACAAACGGAGCAGGAAGAACCCAGGACAAAAAAATGATTAAAAGGGCACTTTAATGTGACAAAAGACCCATCCAACGCGTTTCGAACGTCACAGAACAGAAAAAGAACGCTATGACGTTCGAAACGCGTTGGATGGGTCTTTTGTACTGTACTGGTACTTTATATCTTGTGCTAGCAGGCACCTGTACTGGTACTTTATAACTTGTGGTAGCAGGCACCTGTACTGGTACTTTATAACATGTGCTAGCAGGCACCTGTACTGGTACTTTATAACTTGTGCTAGCAGGCACATGTACTGGTACTTTATAACTTGTGCTAGCAGGCACCTGTACTGGTACTTTATAACTTGTGCTAGCAGGCACCCGTACTGGTACTTTATAACTTGTGCTAGCAGGCACCCGTACTGGTACTTTATAACTTGTGCTAGCAGGCACCTGTACTGGTACTTTATAACTTGTGCTAGCAGGCACCTGTACTGGTACTTTATAACTTGTGCTAGCAGGCACCTGTACTGGTACTTTATAACTTGTGCTAGCAGGCACCCATACTGGTACTTTATAACTTGTGCTAGCAGGCACCCGTACTGGTACTTTATAACTTGTGCTAGCAGGCACCCGTACTGGTACTTTATAACTTGTGCTAGCAGGCACCTGTACTGGTACTTTATAACTTGTGCTAGCAGGCACCCGTACTGGTACTTTCTAACTTGTGCTAGCAGGCACCCGTACTGGTACTTTATAACTTGTGCTAGCAGGCACCCGTGCTGGTACTTTATAACTTGTGCTAGCAGGCACCTGTACTGGTACTTTATAACTTGTGCTAGCAGGCACCTGTGCTGGTACTTTATAACTTGTGCTAGCAGGCACCTGTACTGGTACTTTATAACTTGTGCTAGCAGGCACCTGTACTGGTACTTTATAACTTGTGCTAGCAGGCACCCGTACTGGTACTTTATAACTTGTGCTAGCAGGCACCCGTACTGGTACTTTATAACTTGTGCTAGCAGGCACCCGTACTGGTACTTTATAACTTGTGCTAGCAGGCACCTGTACTGGTACTTTATAACTTGTGCTAGCAGGCACCCGTACTGGTACTTTATAACTTGTGCTAGCAGGCACCTGTACTGGTACTTTATATCTTGTGCTAGCAGGCACCCGTACTGGTACTTTATAACTTGTGCTAGCAGGCACCTGTGCTGGTACTTTATAACTTGTGCTAGCAGGCACCTGTACTGGTACTTTATAACTTGTGCTAGCAGGCACCTGTACTGGTACTTTATAACTTGTGCTAGCAGGCACCTGTACTGGTACTTTATAACTTGTGCTAGCAGGCACCTGTACTGGTACTTTATAACTTGTGCTAGCAGGCACCTGTACTGGTACTTTATAACTAGTGCTAGCAGGCACCCGTACTGGTACTTTATAACTAGTGCAGGCACCCGTACTGGTACTTTATAACTTGTGGTAGCAGGCACCCGTACTGGTACTTTATAACTTGTGCTAGCAGGCACCCGTACTGGTACTTTATATCTTGTGCTAGCAGGCACCTGTACTGGTACTTTATAACTTGTGCTAGCAGGCACCTGTACTGGTACTTTATAACTTGTGCTAGCAGGCACCTGTACTGGTACTTTATAACTTGTGCTAGCAGGCACCTGTACTGTTACTTTAGAACTTGTGCTAGCAGGCACCCGTACTGGTACTTTATAACTAGTGCTAGCAGGCACCTGTACTGGTACTTTATAACTTGTGCTAGCAGGCACCTGTACTGGTACTTTATAACTTGTGCTAGCAGGCACCTGTACTGGTACTTTATAACTTGTGCTAGCAGGCACCCGTACTGGTACTTTATAACTAGTGCTAGCAGGCACCCGTACTGGTACTTTATAACTTGTGCTAGCAGGCACCCGTACTGGTACTTTATAACTTGTGCTAGCAGGCACCCGTACTGGTACTTTATAACTTGTGCTAGCAGGCACCCGTACTGGTACTTTATAACTTGTGCTAGCAGGCACCTGTACTGGTACGTTATAACTTGTGCTAGCAGGCACCTGTACTGGTACTTTATAACTTGTGCTAGCAGGCACCCGTACTGGTACTTTATAACTTGTGCTAGCAGGCACCTGTACTGGTACTTTATAACTAGTGCTAGCAGGCACCTGTACTGGTACTTTATAACTTGTGCTAGCAGGCACCTGTACTGGTACTTTATAACTTGTGCTAGCAGGCACCTGTACTGGTACTTTATAACTTGTGCTAGCAGGCACCTGTACTGGTACTTTATAACTTGTGCTAGCAGGCACCTGTACTGGTACTTTATAACTAGTGCTAGCAGGCACCCGTACTGGTACTTTATAACTAGTGCTAGCAGGCACCTGTACTGGTACTTTATAACTAGTGCTAGCAGGCACCTGTACTGGTACTTTATAACTTGTGCTAGCAGGCACCCGTACTGGTACTTTATAACTTGTGCTAGCAGGCACCCGTACTGGTACTTTATAACTTGTGCTAGCAGGCACCCGTACTGGTACTTTATAACTTGTGCTAGCAGGCACCTGTACTGGTACTTTCTAACTTGTGCTAGCAGGCACCCGTACTGGTACTTTATAACTTGTGCTAGCAGGCACCTGTACTGGTACTTTATAACTTGTGCTAGCAGGCACCCGTACTGGTACTTTATAACTTGTGCTAGCAGGCACCTGTACTGGTACTTTATAACTTGTGCTAGCCCTGTACTGGTACTTTATAACTTGTGCTAGCAGGCACCTGTACTGTTACTTTAGAACTTGTGCTAGCAGGCACCCGTACTGGTACTTTATAACTTGTGCTAGCCCTGTACTGGTACTTTATAACTTGTGCTAGCAGGCACCTGTACTGTTACTTTAGAACTTGTGCTAGCAGGCACCCGTACTGGTACTTTATAACTTGTGCTAGCAGGCACCTGTACTGTTACTTTAGAACTTGTGTTAGCAGGCACCCGTACTGGTACTTTATAACTTGTGCTAGCAGGCACCCGTACTGGTACTTTATAACTTGTGCTAGCAGGCACCCGTACTGGTACTTTATATCTTGTGCTAGCAGGCACCTGTACTGGTACTTTATAACTTGTGCTAGCAGGCACCTGTACTGGTACTTTATAACTTGTGCTAGCAGGCACCTGTACTGGTACTTTATAACTTGTGCTAGCAGGCACCTGTACTGTTACTTTAGAACTTGTGCTAGCAGGCACCCGTACTGGTACTTTATAACTAGTGCTAGCAGGCACCTGTACTGGTACTTTATAACTTGTGCTAGCAGGCACCTGTACTGGTACTTTATAACTTGTGCTAGCAGGCACCTGTACTGGTACTTTATAACTTGTGCTAGCAGGCACCCGTACTGGTACTTTATAACTAGTGCTAGCAGGCACCCGTACTGGTACTTTATAACTTGTGCTAGCAGGCACCCGTACTGGTACTTTATAACTTGTGCTAGCAGGCACCTGTACTGGTACTTTATAACTTGTGCTAGCAGGCACCCGTACTGGTACTTTAGAACTTGTGCTAGCAAGCACCCGTACTGGTACTTTATAACTTGTGCTAGCAGGCACCTGTACTGGTACTTTATAACTTGTGCTAGCAGGCACCTGTGCTGGTACTTTATATCTTGTGCTAGCAGGCACCTGTACTGGTACTTTATAACTTGTGCTATCAGGCACCTGTGCTGGTACTTTATAACTTGTGCTAGCAGGCACCTGTACTGGTACTTTATAACTTGTGCTAGCAGGCACCCGTACTGGTACTTTATAACTTGTGCTAGCAGGCACCTGTACTGGTACTTTATAACTTGTGCTAGCAGGCACCCGTACTGGTACTTTATAACTTGTGCTAGCAGGCACCCGTACTGGTACTTTATAACTTGTGCTAGCAGGCACCCGTACTGGTACTTTATAACTTGTGCTAGCAGGCACCTGTACTGGTACTTTATAACTTGTGCTAGCAGGCACCCGTACTGGTACTTTATAACTTGTGCTAGCAGGCACCTGTGCTGGTACTTTATAACTTGTGCTAGCAGGCACCTGTGCTGGTACTTTATAACTTGTGCTAGCAGGCACCTGTACTGGTACTTTATAACTTGTGCTAGCAGGCACCCGTACTGGTACTTTATAACTTGTGCTAGCAGGCACCTGTACTGGTACTTTATAACTAGTGCTAGCAGGCACCTGTACTGGTACTTTATAACTTGTGGTAGCAGGCACCCGTACTGGTACTTAATAACTTGTGCTAGCAGGCACCTGTACTGGTACTTTATATCTTGTGCTAGCAGGCACATGTACTGGTACTTTATAACTTGTGCTAGCAGGCACCTGTACTGGTACTTTATAACTTGTGCTAGCAGGCACCCGTACTGGTACTTTATAACTTGTGCTAGCAGGCACCTGTACTGGTACTTTATAACTTGTGGTAGCAGGCACCCGTACTGGTACTTAATAACTTGTGCTAGCAGGCACCTGTACTGGTACTTTATAACTTGTGCTAGCAGGCACATGTACTGGTACTTTATAACTTGTGCTAGCAGGCACCTGTACTGGTACTTTATAACTTGTGCTAGCAGGCACCCGTACTGGTACTTTATAACTTGTGCTAGCAGGCACCTGTACTGGTACTTTATAACTTGTGCTAGCAGGCACCTGTGCTGGTACTTTATAACTTGTGCTAGCAGGCACCCGTACTGGTACTTTATAACTTGTGCTAGCAGGCACCCGTACTGGTACTTTATAACTTGTGCTAGCAGGCACCTGTACTGGTACTTTATAACTAGTGCTAGCAGGCACCTGTACTGGTACTTTATAACTTGTGGTAGCAGGCACCCGTACTGGTACTTAATAACTTGTGCTAGCAGGCACCTGTACTGGTACTTTATATCTTGTGCTAGCAGGCACATGTACTGGTACTTTATAACTTGTGCTAGCAGGCACCTGTACTGGTACTTTATAACTTGTGCTAGCAGGCACCCGTACTGGTACTTTATAACTTGTGCTAGCAGGCACCTGTACTGGTACTTTATAACTTGTGGTAGCAGGCACCCGTACTGGTACTTAATAACTTGTGCTAGCAGGCACCTGTACTGGTACTTTATAACTTGTGCTAGCAGGCACATGTACTGGTACTTTATAACTTGTGCTAGCAGGCACCTGTACTGGTACTTTATAACTTGTGCTAGCAGGCACCCGTACTGGTACTTTATAACTTGTGCTAGCAGGCACCTGTACTGGTACTTTATAACTTGTGCTAGCAGGCACCTGTGCTGGTACTTTATAACTTGTGCTAGCAGGCACCCGTACTGGTACTTTATAACTTGTGCTAGCAGGCACCCGTACTGGTACTTTATAACTTGTGCTAGCAGGCACCCGTACTGGTACTTTATAACTTGTGCTAGCAGGCACCTGTACTGGTACTTTATATCTTGTGCTAGCAGGCACCCGTACTGGTACTTTATAACTTGTGCTAGCAGGCACCCGTACTGGTACTTTATATCTTGTGCTAGCAGGCACCCGTACTGGTACTTTATAACTTGTGCTAGCAGGCACCCGTACTGGTACTTTATAACTTGTGCTAGCAGGCACCCGTACTGGTACTTTATAACTTGTGCTAGCAGGCACCTGTACTGGTACTTTATATCTTGTGCTAGCAGGCACCCGTACTGGTACTTTATAACTTGTGCTAGCAGGCACCCGTACTGGTACTTTATAACTTGTGCTAGCAGGCACATGTACTGGTACTTTATAACTTGTGCTAGCAGGCACCTGTACTGGTACTTTATAACTTGTGGTAGCAGGCACCCGTACTGGTACTTAATAACTTGTGCTAGCAGGCACCTGTACTGGTACTTTATATCTTGTGCTAGCAGGCACCTGTCCTGGTACTTTATAACTTGTGCTAGCCCTGTACTGGTACTTTATATCTTGTGCTAGCAGGCACATGTACTGGTACTTTATAACTTGTGCTAGCAGGCACCTGTACTGGTACTTTATAACTAGTGCTAGCAGGCACCTGTACTGGTACTTTATAACTTGTGCTAGCAGGCACCTGTACTGGTACTTTATAACTTGTGGTAGCAGGCACCCGTACTGGTACTTTATATCTTGTGCTAGCAGGCACCCGTACTGGTACTTTATAACTTGTGCTAGCAGGCACCCGTACTGGTACTTTATAACTTGTGCTAGCAGGCACCCGTACTGGTACTTTATAACTTGTGCTAGCAGGCACCTGTGCTGGTACTTTATAACTTGTGCTAGCAGGCACCTGTGCTGGTACTTTATAACTTGTGCTAGCAGGCACCTGTACTGGTACTTTATAACTTGTGCTAGCAGGCACCCGTACTGGTACTTTATAACTTGTGCTAGCAGGCACCTGTACTGGTACTTTATAACTAGTGCTAGCAGGCACCTGTACTGGTACTTTATAACTTGTGGTAGCAGGCACCCGTACTGGTACTTAATAACTTGTGCTAGCAGGCACCTGTACTGGTACTTTATATCTTGTGCTAGCAGGCACATGTACTGGTACTTTATAACTTGTGCTAGCAGGCACCTGTACTGGTACTTTATAACTTGTGCTAGCAGGCACCCGTACTGGTACTTTATAACTTGTGCTAGCAGGCACCTGTACTGGTACTTTATAACTTGTGGTAGCAGGCACCCGTACTGGTACTTAATAACTTGTGCTAGCAGGCACCTGTACTGGTACTTTATAACTTGTGCTAGCAGGCACATGTACTGGTACTTTATAACTTGTGCTAGCAGGCACCTGTACTGGTACTTTATAACTTGTGCTAGCAGGCACCCGTACTGGTACTTTATAACTTGTGCTAGCAGGCACCTGTACTGGTACTTTATAACTTGTGCTAGCAGGCACCTGTGCTGGTACTTTATAACTTGTGCTAGCAGGCACCCGTACTGGTACTTTATAACTTGTGCTAGCAGGCACCCGTACTGGTACTTTATAACTTGTGCTAGCAGGCACCTGTACTGGTACTTTATAACTAGTGCTAGCAGGCACCTGTACTGGTACTTTATAACTTGTGGTAGCAGGCACCCGTACTGGTACTTAATAACTTGTGCTAGCAGGCACCTGTACTGGTACTTTATATCTTGTGCTAGCAGGCACATGTACTGGTACTTTATAACTTGTGCTAGCAGGCACCTGTACTGGTACTTTATAACTTGTGCTAGCAGGCACCCGTACTGGTACTTTATAACTTGTGCTAGCAGGCACCTGTACTGGTACTTTATAACTTGTGGTAGCAGGCACCCGTACTGGTACTTAATAACTTGTGCTAGCAGGCACCTGTACTGGTACTTTATAACTTGTGCTAGCAGGCACATGTACTGGTACTTTATAACTTGTGCTAGCAGGCACCTGTACTGGTACTTTATAACTTGTGCTAGCAGGCACCCGTACTGGTACTTTATAACTTGTGCTAGCAGGCACCTGTACTGGTACTTTATAACTTGTGCTAGCAGGCACCTGTGCTGGTACTTTATAACTTGTGCTAGCAGGCACCCGTACTGGTACTTTATAACTTGTGCTAGCAGGCACCCGTACTGGTACTTTATAACTTGTGCTAGCAGGCACCCGTACTGGTACTTTATAACTTGTGCTAGCAGGCACCTGTACTGGTACTTTATATCTTGTGCTAGCAGGCACCCGTACTGGTACTTTATAACTTGTGCTAGCAGGCACCTGTACTGGTACTTTATATCTTGTGCTAGCAGGCACCCGTACTGGTACTTTATAACTTGTGCTAGCAGGCACCCGTACTGGTACTTTATATCTTGTGCTAGCAGGCACCCGTACTGGTACTTTATAACTTGTGCTAGCAGGCACCCGTACTGGTACTTTATAACTTGTGCTAGCAGGCACCCGTACTGGTACTTTATAACTTGTGCTAGCAGGCACCTGTACTGGTACTTTATATCTTGTGCTAGCAGGCACCCGTACTGGTACTTTATAACTTGTGCTAGCAGGCACCCGTACTGGTACTTTATAACTTGTGCTAGCAGGCACCCGTACTGGTACTTTATAACTTGTGCTAGCAGGCACCTGTACTGGTACTTTATAACTAGTGCTAGCAGGCACCTGTACTGGTACTTTATAACTTGTGGTAGCAGGCACCCGTACTGGTACTTAATAACTTGTGCTAGCAGGCACCTGTACTGGTACTTTATATCTTGTGCTAGCAGGCACATGTACTGGTACTTTATAACTTGTGCTAGCAGGCACATGTACTGGTACTTTATAACTTGTGCTAGCAGGCACCTGTACTGGTACTTTATAACTTGTGCTAGCAGGCACCCGTACTGGTACTTTCTAACTTGTGCTAGCCGGCACCCGTACTGGTACTTTATAACTTGTGCTAGCAGGCACCCGTACTGGTACTTTATAACTTGTGCTAGCAGGCACCTGTACTGGTACTTTATAACTAGTGCTAGCAGGCACCTGTACTGGTACTTTATAACTTGTGGTAGCAGGCACCCGTACTGGTACTTAATAACTTGTGCTAGCAGGCACCTGTACTGGTACTTTATATCTTGTGCTAGCAGGCACATGTACTGGTACTTTATAACTTGTGCTAGCAGGCACCTGTACTGGTACTTTATAACTTGTGCTAGCAGGCACCCGTACTGGTACTTTATAACTTGTGCTAGCAGGCACCTGTACTGGTACTTTATAACTTGTGGTAGCAGGCACCCGTACTGGTACTTAATAACTTGTGCTAGCAGGCACCTGTACTGGTACTTTATAACTTGTGCTAGCAGGCACATGTACTGGTACTTTATAACTTGTGCTAGCAGGCACCTGTACTGGTACTTTATAACTTGTGCTAGCAGGCACCCGTACTGGTACTTTATAACTTGTGCTAGCAGGCACCCGTACTGGTACTTTATAACTTGTGCTAGCAGGCACCTGTACTGGTACTTTATAACTTGTGCTAGCAGGCACCTGTGCTGGTACTTTATAACTTGTGCTAGCAGGCACCCGTACTGGTACTTTATAACTTGTGCTAGCAGGCACCCGTACTGGTACTTTATAACTTGTGCTAGCAGGCACCTGTACTGGTACTTTATAACTAGTGCTAGCAGGCACCTGTACTGGTACTTTATAACTTGTGGTAGCAGGCACCCGTACTGGTACTTAATAACTTGTGCTAGCAGGCACCTGTACTGGTACTTTATATCTTGTGCTAGCAGGCACATGTACTGGTACTTTATAACTTGTGCTAGCAGGCACCTGTACTGGTACTTTATAACTTGTGCTAGCAGGCACCCGTACTGGTACTTTATAACTTGTGCTAGCAGGCACCTGTACTGGTACTTTATAACTTGTGGTAGCAGGCAACCGTACTGGTACTTAATAACTTGTGCTAGCAGGCACCTGTACTGGTACTTTATAACTTGTGCTAGCAGGCACATGTACTGGTACTTTATAACTTGTGCTAGCAGGCACCTGTACTGGTACTTTATAACTTGTGCTAGCAGGCACCCGTACTGGTACTTTATAACTTGTGCTAGCAGGCACCTGTACTGGTACTTTATAACTTGTGCTAGCAGGCACCTGTGCTGGTACTTTATAACTTGTGCTAGCAGGCACCCGTACTGGTACTTTATAACTTGTGCTAGCAGGCACCCGTACTGGTACTTTATAACTTGTGCTAGCAGGCACCCGTACTGGTACTTTATAACTTGTGCTAGCAGGCACCTGTACTGGTACTTTATATCTTGTGCTAGCAGACACCCGTACTGGTACTTTATAACTTGTGCTAGCAGGCACCCGTACTGGTACTTTATATCTTGTGCTAGCAGGCACCCGTACTGGTACTTTATAACTTGTGCTAGCAGGCACCCGTACTGGTATTTTATAACTTGTGCTAGCAGGCACCCGTACTGGTACTTTATAACTTGTGCTAGCAGGCACCTGTACTGGTACTTTATATCTTGTGCTAGCAGGCACCCGTACTGGTACTTTATAACTTGTGCTAGCAGGCACCCGTACTGGTACTTTATAACTTGTGCTAGCAGGCACCCGTACTGGTACTTTATAACTTGTGCTAGCAGGCACCTGTACTGGTACTTTATAACTAGTGCTAGCAGGCACCTGTACTGGTACTTTATAACTTGTGGTAGCAGGCACCTGTACTGGTACTTTATATCTTGTGCTAGCAGGCACATGTACTGGTACTTTATAACTTGTGCTAGCAGGCACATGTACTGGTACTTTATAACTTGTGCTAGCAGGCACCTGTACTGGTACTTTATAACTTGTGCTAGCAGGCACCCGTACTGGTACTTTCTAACTTGTGCTAGCAGGCACCCGTACTGGTACTTTATAACTTGTGCTAGCAGGCACCCGTACTGGTACTTTATAACTTGTGCTAGCAGGCACCTGTACTGGTACTTTATATCTTGTGCTAGCAGGCACCTGTACTGGTACTTTATAACTTGTGCTAGCAGGCACCCGTACTGGTACTTTATAACTTGTGCTAGCAGGCACCCGTACTGGTACTTTATAACTTGTGCTAGCAGGCACCTGTACTGGTACTTTATAACTTGTGCTAGCAGGCACCTGTACTGGTACTTTATAACTTGTGCTAGCAGGCACCTGTACTGGTACTTTATAACTTGTGCTAGCAGGCACCCGTACTGGTACTTTATAACTTGTGGTAGCAGGCACCCGTACTGGTACTTTATAACTTGTGGTAGCAGGCACCCGTACTGGTACTTTATAACTTGTGCTAGCAGGCACCTGTACTGGTACTTTATAACTTGTGCTAGCAGGCACCTGTGCTGGTACTTTATAACTTGTGCTAGCAGGCACCTGTACTGGTACTTTATAACTAGTGCTAGCAGGCACCCGTACTGGTACTTTATAACTTGTGCTAGCAGGCACCTGTACTGGTACTTTATAACTTGTGCTAGCAGGCACCCGTACTGGTACTTTATAACTTGTGCTAGCAGGCACCTGTGCTGGTACTTTATAACTTGTGCTAGCAGGCACCCGTACTGGTACTTTATAACTTGTGCTAGCAGGCACCTGTACTGGTACTTTATAACTTGTGCTAGCAGGCACCCGTACTGGTACTTTATAACTTGTGCTAGCAGGCACCTGTACTGGTACTTTATAACTTGTGGTAGCAGGCAACCGTACTGGTACTTAATAACTTGTGCTAGCAGGCACCTGTACTGGTACTTTATAACTTGTGCTAGCAGGCACATGTACTGGTACTTTATAACTTGTGCTAGCAGGCACCTGTACTGGTACTTTATAACTTGTGCTAGCAGGCACCCGTACTGGTACTTTATAACTTGTGCTAGCAGGCACCTGTACTGGTACTTTATAACTTGTGCTAGCAGGCACCTGTGCTGGTACTTTATAACTTGTGCTAGCAGGCACCCGTACTGGTACTTTATAACTTGTGCTAGCAGGCACCCGTACTGGTACTTTATAACTTGTGCCAGCAGGCACCCGTACTGGTACTTTATAACTTGTGCTAGCAGGCACCTGTACTGGTACTTTATATCTTGTGCTAGCAGACACCCGTACTGGTACTTTATAACTTGTGCTAGCAGGCACCCGTACTGGTACTTTATATCTTGTGCTAGCAGGCACCCGTACTGGTACTTTATAACTTGTGCTAGCAGGCACCCGTACTGGTATTTTATAACTTGTGCTAGCAGGCACCCGTACTGGTACTTTATAACTTGTGCTAGCAGGCACCTGTACTGGTACTTTATATCTTGTGCTAGCAGGCACCCGTACTGGTACTTTATAACTTGTGCTAGCAGGCACCCGTACTGGTACTTTATAACTTGTGCTAGCAGGCACCCGTACTGGTACTTTATAACTTGTGCTAGCAGGCACCTGTACTGGTACTTTATAACTTGTGGTAGCAGGCACCTGTACTGGTACTTTATATCTTGTGCTAGCAGGCACATGTACTGGTACTTTATAACTTGTGCTAGCAGGCACATGTACTGGTACTTTATAACTTGTGCTAGCAGGCACCTGTACTGGTACTTTATAACTTGTGCTAGCAGGCACCCGTACTGGTACTTTCTAACTTGTGCTAGCAGGCACCCGTACTGGTACTTTATAACTTGTGCTAGCAGGCACCCGTACTGGTACTTTATAACTTGTGCTAGCAGGCACCTGTACTGGTACTTTATATCTTGTGCTAGCAGGCACCTGTACTGGTACTTTATAACTTGTGCTAGCAGGCACCCGTACTGGTACTTTATAACTTGTGCTAGCAGGCACCCGTACTGGTACTTTATAACTTGTGCTAGCAGGCACCCGTACTGGTACTTTATAACTTGTGCTAGCAGGCACCTGTACTGGTACTTTATAACTTGTGCTAGCAGGCACCTGTACTGGTACTTTATAACTTGTGCTAGCAGGCACCCGTACTGGTACTTTATAACTTGTGGTAGCAGGCACCCGTACTGGTACTTTATAACTTGTGGTAGCAGGCACCCGTACTGGTACTTTATAACTTGTGCTAGCAGGCACCTGTACTGGTACTTTATAACTTGTGCTAGCAGGCACCTGTGCTGGTACTTTATAACTTGTGCTAGCAGGCACCTGTACTGGTACTTTATAACTAGTGCTAGCAGGCACCCGTACTGGTACTTTATAACTTGTGCTAGCAGGCACCTGTACTGGTACTTTATAACTTGTGCTAGCAGGCACCCGTACTGGTACTTTATAACTTGTGCTAGCAGGCACCTGTGCTGGTACTTTATAACTTGTGCTAGCAGGCACCTGTACTGGTACAGTACAGTGTGCTCCTCCTCAGCTGGGGCTCTCTCCGCAGCGTGTGCTCCTCCTCAGCTGGGGCTCTCTCCGTAGCGTGTGCTCCTCCTCAGCTGGGGCTCTCTCCGCAGCGTGTGCTCCTCCTCAGCTGGGGCTCTCTCCGTAGCGTGTGCTCCTCCTCAGCTGGGGCTCTCTCCGTAGCGTGTGCTCCTCCTCAGCTGGGGCTCTCTCCGCAGCGTGTGCTCCTCCTCAGCTGGGGCTCTCTCCGTAGCGTGTGCTCCTCCTCAGCTGGGGCTCTCTCCGTAGCGTGTGCTCCTCCTCAGCTGGGGCTCTCTCCGTAGCGTGTGCTCCTCCTCAGCTGGGGCTCTCTCCGTAGCGTGTGCTCCTCCTCAGCTGGGGCTCTCTCCGTAGCGTGTGCTCCTCCTCAGCTGGGGCTCTCTCCGTAGCGTGTGCTCCTCCTCAGCTGGGGCTCTCTCCGTAGCGTGTGCTCCTCCTCAGCTGGGGCTCTCTCCGTAGCGTGTGCTCCTCCTCAGCTGGGGCTCTCTCCGTAGCGTGTGCTCCTCCTCAGCTGGGGCTCTCTCCGCAGCGTGTGCTCCTCCTCAGCTGGGGCTCTCTCCGTAGCGATTCTTTGTGACGCTCGCTGCGGCTTCCGCTGCTGGTGCTGCCCCCGACATCCTCCTCATCCTCAGGGGGTGGCTTCCTCTCCCGCCTGCGCCAGGTCCAGGCCTCTCAGAAACGCGTCAGTCCTCAGGATAGGACAAAGTATGCAATGTGCCTCCCTTATTCAGCACTATTTTGAAGGGGCAGCCCCAGCGGTGTGTTATTATCCCTACGTTTCTGGGTCAGGGGCTTTAATTCCTTCCTTCTGTCCATTGTTTGTTTGGAGAGGTCACTATATATTTCCAGCTTTGCGTTGTGAAACGGCACTGTGCCCCTCTCCCTGCTGGCCGTCAGGATCTTCTCTTTGCTCAGATAGTGATGAAGCCTAACTATAACATCCCTTGCTCTCCTTGGATCTGCAGACCTGGGACCCAGGGCCCTATGAGCACGGTCCATCTCTAGTTTTTCAAGCGTAAGCTCTGGGGCCAAGTCCGAGAACAGATCAATCAGGTATGATTGGAGCAGATCTGTTTCAATCACCTCTGGGATGTACCTGCTTCTGATACTTTGTCTGCGGTCCCGGTTCTCCTGCTCCTCCGCCTGCTCTGTAAGTGCCCGGATCTCAAACTGCAGCCTGTTACTTTCGTCCTCCACTGAGGAGTTTGCGCGCTCCAAACTGTCCGCTTTATTTTTGATTATATCTGTTCGTTCTGATAGCCGGTTCATGTCAGTCCTCGGTGTATTCACTGCCATCCTGGAAGCCCTGTCTCATCCTGCTACACAGGGCCTGAAGATATCCTTTATTTATTTCTCTGCTCACTCCGTCAGGTTCCTTATCCGCTGCCCTTCCAGTACTCTCCCACGAGATGGCGCCGTCAGGTTCCCTGTCCGCTGCCCTTCCAGTACTCTCCCACGAGATGGCGCCGTCAGGTTCCCTATCTGCTGCCCTTCCAGTACTCTCCCACGAGATGGCGCCGTCAGGTTCCCTGTCCGCTGCCCTTCTAGTACTCTCCCACGAGATGGCGCCGTCAGGTTCCCTGTCCGCTGCCCTTCCAGTACTCTCCCACGAGATGGCGCCGTCAGGTTCCCTATCTGCTGCCCTTCCAGTACTTTCCCACGAGATGGCGCCGTCGGGTTCCCTGTCCGCTGCCCTTCCAGTACTCTCCCACGAGATGGCGCCGTCAGGTTCCCTGTCCGCTGCCCTTCCAGTACTTTCCCACGAGATGGCGCCGTCAGGTTCCCTATCCGCTGCCCTTCCAGTACTTTCCCACGAGATGGCGCCGTCAGGTTCCCTGTCCGCTGCCCTTCCAGTACTCTCCCACGAGATGGCGCCGTCAGGTTCCCTATCCGCTGCCCTTCCAGTACTTTCCCACGAGATGGCGCCGTCAGGTTCCCTGTCCGCTGCCCTTCCAGTACTCTCCCACGAGATGGCGCCGTCAGGTTCCCTGTCCGCTGCCCTTCCAGTACTTTCCCACGAGATGGCGCCGTCAGGTTCCCTGTCCGCTGCCCTTCCAGTACTTTCCCACGAGATGGCGCCGTCAGGTTCCCTGTCCGCTGCCCTTCCAGTACTCTCCCACGAGATGGCGCCGTCAGGTTCCCTGTCCGCTGCCCTTCCAGTACTTTCCCACGAGATGGCGCCGTCAGGTTCCCTGTCCGCTGCCCTTCCAGTACTCTCCCACGAGATGGCGCCGTCAGGTTCCCTGTCCGCTGCCCTTCCAGTACTCTCCCACGAGATGGCGCCGTCGCCATTTTGAGTCAGGCCGCAGCTCCCCGCTGTCTTGTGGCCTGCCGGGAAATAACCGGAAACGCTCTGTTGTGCTGTTTTTTTCTGGCGATTAGCCATGCCTGGGATCTTCCCCTGCCAATTACCTGTCGCAGGTGAGTTTTGGGGTCCGATTGCCTCTATGCTAATATGTTATACAGTCGGGGGCTCTCCTAGGCATCCATAGACGGTGACGTCACCAACTCCTTCTCCCCCCCCCCCTCCCTCCCTTGTCCCCCCCCTCCCTCCCTTGTCCCCCCCTCCCTCCCTTGTCCCCCCCCCTCCCTCCCTTGTCCCCCCCCTCCCTCCCTTGTCCCTCCCTTGTCCTCCCTTGTCCCCCCTCCCTCCCTTGTCCCCCCTCCCTCCCTTGTCCCCCCCCTCCCTCGTCCCCCCCCTCCCTCCCTTGTCCCCCCTCCCTCCCTTGTCCCCCCCCTCCCTCCCTTGTCCCTCCCTTGTCCCCCCCCTCCCTCGTCCCCCCCTCCCTCCCTCGTCCCCCCCTCCCTCGTCCCCCCCTCCCTCGTCCCCCCCTCCCTCCCTTGTCCCCCTCCCTCCCTCGTCCCCCCCCTCCCTCCCTTGTCCCCCTCCCTCCCTTGTCCCCCCTCCCTCCCTTGTCCCCCCCTCCCTCCCTCGTCCCCCCCTCCCTCCCTCGTTCCCCCCCCCCTCCCTCCCTTGTCCCCTCCCTCCCTTGTTCCCCTCCCTCCCCCCTGCTCCCCTGCCCTCCTGGTGCCGCGGCCTCCCCCGTTCTGGGGCTGCTTGTGGTTCTCTGACGGCCGGTGGTGCTGGGGGGTGGGGGGGTTGGTCTAGGGTGGGGGAGGGGATGGTTGCGGGTTTGCTTGGGGTGGGGGGGGTGTCGGGGTGTCGGGGTCTGGGGGGGTGGGGGCGATCGGATCTGGACTGGGGGATTGTGCACCTAACTCATAAGTTATATCAGCTGTTCACAGATACACATAGGTACAGACGAACATATATAATATGGTGCAAGAAACATGGGACCATTTAGCAGTTTATAAAATCTGAGGTAAATCTTGTTCTAAATAGCGCAGGGTAACGGAACAATATGAGGCGTTTATAACCTTCTAGCGCCATCTAGTGGTGTCCCTCCAAATTAAAGTTTAATCATACGTCTCTTTCAGGGGAAAAGCTAAGAAACAAAGGAAAATGTAAGGCAAAAGATACTGCAAACCTTGTAACAGAACAATGCTAACTAAACCCTTCTAAACAAACAGGCAAAACAGGCCATTGTCAAAAGCATGAGATAGTTAAAGGAAGAGCAGACATACACTATGTCATCCAAAGGGACATAAGTTCCCAGAGACAGGCAAATTGAATGGATACGAAGGGACAGGGAGAGAGACAAAAAAACTTTAGAGATAGGTGGGATGTACCTAATAGAAACCAAAGTTTGTTAAGTTTCTTGTTTTTTGTTTATCTTCTTGTTCTAATATTACTTATCACTGTAGGTCCGGTTCATCATATGCCTACTCATAGGGGGCTCCGGGTGTACCCAGATGGGTCCACGGACGGAGCGTGCCGAGAAGTCTTCAATGGGCACTAAGCCCAATCCCTCCACCTTTATGTTGGGGCACAAATACTGCCCACTTATTTTCTTCTTTTTCTTCTTCTTCTTCTCTATTCCCCCCCCCATCCCTCCTTGTCTATCCCCCCCAGCCCACACCCAGTGGAGACGAAGTCCAACATAGAGGAATGGAACGCCCAGAAACAGAGGAACCGCAAAACTACCATGCCAAACCCAAGAGACGCTCTGATCGCAGGTCTCCCCTCCATCATGGGAAAATGGAGGGAAAGGTAGGCTTCCCTATACACTCACAAATTACAAATGGCTCTTAGAACAACACTTAAATTAATATCCCTAAATGTGAAAGGATTAAACTCAGTAACCAAAAGAAAACTGGCTCTTCAAGAGCTGGAAAAAACAAAAGGTGATATACTGTTTCTTCAGGAGACACACTTTAATACAACGACCCCCGCAAACACCTTTCAGAGGGTATACCCACAAGCGTATTACGCGTCAGGTCCCACAAAAAAAGAGGGGTAGCTATCCTGTTTAAAAATGCTGTCAAGTTCTCGCTAAAACAAGAAACTTCTGACCCAGAAGGTAGATACCTTATTTTGCAGGGCACTCTATCAGGAGTGGACATTACTCTTGTCAATATATATGCCCCGAACGAAGGCCAAGCTAAGTTCTTGAAGGAACTATGTGATCTCATATCACCCCAACCCCGAACTACACTGCTACTAGCAGGAGATTTAAACATGATAGCGGTTCCGGAACAGGATAGAACGAGCTCCATAGGAACCCCACATCCCCGTTCCACAGAGAATAATGCTAAGAAGTTTCGAGATATAATGAAAGAATTCTCCCTAATAGATATTTGGGGGGCCCAGCACCAGGGGCAGCGGAACTACTCCTTTTTCTCTCCCCCACACCAGACCTACTCGAGGATTGACTATTTTCTGGGTACTAAGGATATTCTCCAGGCATCCTCCCAGTCAGACATAGGATCAATATCTTGGTCAGATCACACTCCGGTGTCACTGACACTCTCCCTCCCCTTCTATAGAACTAACCAATATAATTGGAAACTAAACGATTCTCTGTTAAACCACATAGATGTAGAAATAGAAATTAAACAAAAACTCAGAGAATACTTTACGCTGAATAAGGGCTCTGTAGCGTCACCAGCAATGTTATGGGAAGCCCATAAGGCACAATTAGAGGGAATATTATATCCATAGCATCTCACAAGAAAAAAATAAAGCAGCAACTCTACAATGAGTTAGCGGAGAAAGTTCGACTTTTGGAGCAACAACATAAAACCAATCCCTCAAAAAAACTATTCAAATTACTAGATAAAACCAGATCTGAATTTAAACAGATCCAAACAGATGAGGTGGAGAGGGCGTTGAGGTGGACCAAGCAAAAATATTACGACAAAGGTAATAAAGCCGACCGGTTGCTAGCTTCCAAATTATGAGGTATGAGAGCTAAATCGCAAATAACAGTTATTCAGACAAAATCAGGTAGGAAAACATATTGTGAGAAACAAATAGCGAACGAATTCTCGGAGTTTTACAATAAACTGTATAACCTAAACTTCCCACAAAATAAATTCTCAGACGCAGAGGCGATCTGTAGATATCTGGAATCATGCACACTTCCGGAACTTTCGGAAAGTGACCTCCTAGACCTGAATAAGGAAATATCCCTGGAAGAATTACTAGATGCAATCGCCCAACTAAAACCCAGCAAAACGCCAGGCCCAGATGGGTTCTCCAATCAGTACTACAAAAAATTTAAGATGGTTCTTGCCCCATGTCTACTAGATGTGTTTAATGCGTTTCTGGAAGGAACAGCCATCCCGACATCTATGTCCAAAGCTAACTTAGCAATTATACCAAAGGAAGGGAGAGACCCACTACAGTGTGGTAATTACCGCCCCATAGCCCTCCTTAATTCGGATTTAAAACTATTCAGTAAAATCCTAGCGAATAGACTGGCCCCCATACTCCCAAATCTAATACATATAGATCAAGTCGGGTTTATTTCCGGCAGACAGGCCTCAGACAATACTAGGAAAATTATAGACATAATTGATCATGTACATCTCTCATCCACGAAAGCCATCCTGTTGAGTTTAGATGCGGAAAAAGCGTTCGATAGGATTAGGTGGGATTTTCTAGACCAAACACTAATCAAGTATGGATTTAAGGGCCAATATCTGGAAGGAGTCAGAGCCTTATACCGAAATCCCACGGCTGTTGTGAAACTTCCAGGAGGAGACTCAAACCCTATAAATATAAAGAATGGTACTCGCCAGGGATGCCCCTTGTCTCCGCTTCTGTCTCTCCATAGAACCCTTGGCATCAACAATTAGGGACGAAAAAGACATAAATGGTATTAAGATAGGAGAGACAAACTATAAAATATCCCTATTTGCTGATGACATTATCCTGACGCTCGCCAACCCCTTGACTTCACTCCCGAATTTACACTCACAATTAGATAAATTCAGCAAAATATCGGGATACAAAATTAACATGGATAAGTCGGAAGCATTAAACCTAACTCTATCAGATCCCGAAGCTAAATTATTACAAGCAAATTTTAAATATAAGTGGAATTCCACAAAGATCAAATACCTAGGAATCCAAATAACAAGGGAGTATACTACGCTGTATAAACATAACTACCCACCCCTATTTGAGAGGTTAAAAAAGGACCTCCAGAGCTGGAACGAATACCAGATATCTTGGTTAGGCAGAATAGCCACGGTCAAAATGAATATCCTACCAAGGCTCCTGTATTACTTCCAGACTCTTCCAATAAATATCCCAATGTCAGAGCTTAAAAATATGCAAAACAGAATTTTTCAATTCATCTGGCAGAACAAAAAACCCAGGGTAGCTAGATCTATTTTGCTAGCTCCAAAAGATTGCGGAGGCTTGGCAGTCCCGGATATCATTAAATACTATTTGGCGGCCCAACTCAAACAAGCAATAATGTGCAATAACGATCCAAATTCCAGTTGCTGGGTGGGAATAGAGTCTACCTACACGAGACCTCTCTCTCTCCCGGCCGCCATGTGGACCAGGAGGGGAAGAGAGACCTTCTCAGAAACATTAAAACTGGGAGCAATGAGATGTACATGGCGAGTGTGGTCTAGAAATAAAGATAAATATGGTCTGACAGCCAGTCCAACACTACTGACTCCCATATTCAACAACCCTGAATTTCCCCCAGGCTGGCTCCCACAGAGACTCAATAAATTCATGACGTTAAAGCTGATGGTAGCTGACGACTTTGTAGACAATGGTGGAATCTTACCTCTCCCAGAGCTGGAGAAAAAACACCAAATAGTTAAAGTACCAGTGTTTGGTTTCCTCCAAATCAAACACTACCTGCAATCCGTCTCCAAACATTCGACATTCCAAACTCTAACAAATTTTGAAAGACTGCGTAGGAAAGGATATTACTGTAAAGGGCTGATCTCGGAAATATATTTGGGCCTGGCACGATCGGGGGGCTGTTCCCAACACAGCTATATGATCAAATGGGCAGAAGATTTGAATGCAGAGATCGATAGAGAAGATTGGGAGGATATCTGGGAAGCAGCTTCAAAAACGTCAATCTGTACCACTATTAAGGAGAATATTTATAAAATTTTGTTTCATTGGTACCTAACCCCAAGCAGGCTGAGCCAGATTTTCCCCGGGTCCCCGGATTTGTGCTGGAGGGGATGCGGGCAAAAAGGAGATATGGCTCATATTTGGTGGAATTGTCCAAAAATTCAGGTATTCTGGGTCATGATTCAAACATTGATCCGAGAGTACCTGGGGGTGGAGGTGGAACCGCTGACCATGGTGCTGGCCAAACCAATCGAAGATCTGGAAACGGCGGAAAGTAAAATGACAATTTACGTGTTTACGGCAGCCCGCTGTGCTATTGCAGCGGCCTGGAAAAAGGTGAACGCGCCCTCTAGACAGACGGTGTTACGGAGACTAAGGGAAATAAAAATGATGGAGCTCCTTTCAGCGCAATTGAGCCAAAAACTTGACAAATTTCACAAAATCTGGGAAATTTGGCCGGGCAATTAGGAACACATAGACATAACTACAGAGAAACTAGATAAATGGGCTTCTCCCCCCACCCCTTTCTCTTCTTTTCTCTGTTCTTCTCTATTCTTTTTTAAATTCTACGAGAGTCACGCAAGGAGGCGGCTGCTTCCCTAGCACAGCCTAAGATGTGCAGACAGATCATATTAACACAAAGACTGTTAAAACGAATATTTTATTTAAGCACTGATAACGAATTGTAGAGGTTTTTTTTTGTTTTAAACACAACTGGTAATACTTGAACAATATATGTGTACCAATGTTGAATATTTGTTGTGTCTCTCCAAAACAATAAAAAAAATTGAAACAAAAAAAAAAAACGAAACACACATATATATATATATATATATATATATATATATATATATATATATATATATAAAAAAAAAAAACATCTAACAGTTTATTTATTGTAGTACTACCATTAGTGTGTGTGTGTGTGTGTGTGTGTGTGTGTGTGTGTGTGTGTGTGTGTGTGTGTGTGTGTGTGTCTCACTAATCGAACAAAAAAACCCAGATGTGAATGATTGTGAACCCAATTAACCAGTGTCAGGACGCCGCCTCTTCACAATTTCTAAAGCAGCAATCCCGGCTGGGATCTTACCTGATCCGCCGCCCCTCAAGGTACTATTCTGGAGGGGAGGTGTTCCCTACCTGTCTTCCGATGTCTCCCGTGTGAAGCTTGAGTCAGATCCGGAAGAAAGCAGGGTAGGTTATTTCAGTGCAGTATAGGGCAGGGAGGGGGAAGGAGAGAGGGAGAGAGAGCGAGACAGGGAGGGAGAGACAGGGAGAGGGAGAGACAGGGAGGGAGGGAGGGAGAGAGCGAGACAGGGAGAGGGAGGGAGGGAGACGGAGGGGGAGAGAGGGAGACAGGGAGGGAGAGAGACCCCCACTGATACACACAACCACTGACACACACACTCACAGATACACACACACAGATACACACACACCCACTCCGATACACACACACACCCACCCACTCCGATACACACACACACCCACACTGATACACACACACACCCACACCGATACACACACACCCACACCGATACACACACACCCACACCGATACACACACACACCCACCCAATCCGATACTGACACACCCCCACTGACACATACAACCACTGATACACACAACCACTGACACACAGATACACACACACTCACAGATACACACACACAGATACACACAGATACACACACACCCACTCCGATACACACACACTCCGATACACACACACTCCGATACACACACACTCCGATACACACACACTCCGATACACACACACTCCGATACACACACACACCCACCCACTCCGATACACACCCACTCCGATACACACACACTCCGATACACACACACACCCACACTGATACACACACACCCACACCGATACACACACACACCCACACCGATACACACACACACCCACACCGATACACACACACACACCCACACCGATACACACACACACACACACACCCAATCCGATACACACACACACCCACACTGATACACACATCCACACCGATACACACACACACCCACCCACACCGATACACACACACACCCACACCGATACACACACACACACCCAATCTGATACACCCACACTGATACACACACATCCACACCGATACCCACACCCACACCCACACCGATACACACACACACCCACACCGATACACACACACACCCACAACGATACACACACACCCACAACGATACACACACACCCACAACGATACACACACACACCCACAACGATGCACACACACACACCCACACCGATACACACACACACACCCAAACCGATACACACACACCCACACCGATACACACACACCCACACTGATACACACACACACCCACACCGATACACACACACACCCACTCCGATACACACACACACACCCACTCCGATACACACACACACACCCACTCCGATACACACACACACCCACTCCGATACACACACACACCCACTGATACACACACACACCCACTGATACACACACACACCCACTGATACACACATACACCCACTGATACACACACACACACCCACTGATACACACACACACACCCACTGATACACACACACAGATACACCCCGCCTCCTCCTGCACCGCCCACCAGCCCCTGCACCGCCCGTGATCGCGCAGCAACCACTGCCTGCCCCCGAGCCCATCTCCCACACCAAGGGGACGGGGGGAAGTGAACGCCGGGGGGCAAAGCTGTGAGCGACGGGGGCAAAGCTGTGAGCGCCGGGGGGCAAAGCTGTGAGCACCGGGGGGCAAAGCTGTGAGCGCCGGGGGCAAAGGTGGGAGCGCCGGGGGGCAAAGCTGTGAGCGCCGGGGGGCAAAGCTGTGAGCGCCGGGGGCAAAGGTGGGAGCGCCGGGGGGCAAAGCTGTGAGCGCCGGGGGCAAAGGTGGGAGCGCCGGGGGGCAAAGCTGTGAGCGCCGGGGGACAAAGGTGGGAGCGCCGGGGGGCAAAGCTGTGAGCGCCGCGGGGCAAAGGTGGGAGCGCCGGGGGGCAAAGCTGTGAGCGCCGGGGGCAAAGGTGGGAGCGCCGGGGGGCAAAGCTGTGAGCGCCGGGGGGCAAAGCTGTGAGCGCCGGGGGGCAAAGCTGTGAGCGCCGGGGGCAAAGGTGGGAGCGCCGGGGGGCAAAGGTGGGAGCGCCGGGGGCAAAGGTATAAGGTGGTACAGAGGGACACTCACCGCGCACAGAGGAGCCAGGAACGGGAAGACAGACACACTCACGTGTGCTCTGCACAAAGCAGAAGCCCCGCCCCCGGCTTCCTCTGACCTGCCTGCGACCAATCCCCTGCGGGCCGGCATTCTAAGTCCCGCCCCCGGCATTCTCCTTCATTCAGTCCCCCCGGCAGCATTCACACACACACATAGAAAATACTTACCGGCCACCGCATTCGCCTCACCGCCGCTGCCCCGCAATACCGGGACCAGGGACAAAACCGGGACGGAGCAAAAATCGGGACAGGGCAGAAAAAAACGGGACTGTCCCGGCAAAAACGGGACGAATGGTCACCCTATGTATATACATACATACACCCCCACCCACCTACCCATATTACACACACATATATATGTACACACACGTGCACGCACACGCACACATCACACACATCACACACACACACACACAAAGAGCCGCACAAACGCAAAATGTGGAGGAAAAGCGAGGCCGATTGTAAGACGCAGACCTATTTCAGCCACATGAAAAAGGGAAAAAACCTGCGTCTTACAATCGAGGAAATACGGTAAATTTGCAATGTGGCAGGGCTAGGGGGCGAGTAGATTTTTTTGGGTGATTTGTCGAACACTGTATATATATATATATATGTGTGTGTGTGTGTATATATATATATATATTTATATATATATATATATATATATAGTGTTCGACAAATCACCCAAAGTATATATATATATATATACACACACATATATATATATATATATATATATATATATATATATATACACACATATATATACACACACATATATATATATATATATATATATATATATATATATATATACACGCACACACACACTATTCACACAAAGAGCCGCACAAATGCAAAATGTGTAGAAAAACGAGGCCGCGCTATGTAATTACTGTTTATCTCTTTATTTAAACATAACGTCGCTGATATAAACCTGATCAGGGCGAGCCTGGCCAGTGTGATGCATATTCCGGCGCGTCGGGTTTAATCTGAATTATGTCCCGTTATATTTATATTTCACACGGAAGCATTGTTACTATTTTTATTATTGCAAATGAACAAAGAAACATTATAACGCTAAAAAAAACAAATATAAGGGAGACTTGTGTAATTGTCTCGTTCGGATATCAGCACTAAATAAATGATTTGTATAACAGATATAAAGAGACCGGTTTCCTTAGCGCGGTTCTGGTGAACGTGTCAGAGATCCGTCGCTGGATATGTTACAGCAGAAACACGTTATTAGAAACGCTGCATATTTATACATTATATATTCACGGCAAATGCGCAGAATCCCAAAACCCCAAACCCCCCGATATTGTGCGAAACCCCCAAACCCCCCCGATATTGTGCGAAACCCCCAAACCCCCCGATATTGTGCGAAACCCCCAAACCCCCCGATATTGTGCGAAACCCCCAAACCCCCCGATATTGTACGAAACCCCCAAACCCCCCGATATTGTGCGAAACCCCCAAACCCCTCGATATTGTGCGAAACCCCCACGTATAGTAAGGATAAGTGCAGGTTATTCCCAGTGCGGGATTCTCCTGCACGCGGCTTTATTTATAAAGACCAAAGTATTGTAGTTTAACCTTGTTTATCCTTGTATGAAAGTTAGATAGTATAATATTGTCATAATAATAATAATAGGGTGCATGAGGATAGTTAAGGGGCACACAGAAAATATCCAAGAAGGATAGAAAGAGTCCTCTTATTGCACTCTCTATTATATTATATAAACCAATGTGCTTATTTTTTTTTGCCATAAAGGCTCTTAAATCGGTACAGACTATTAAAACCAAAAAAATAAAAACGTTTTATTACATCAAAAAATCTTAATTTGTGACTCTGTGAATTATATACAGTGATAAAGGCTTAAAAGGCCCTCTCACACGGGGCGGAGGGGTAAGAGACTATTCCAGTGAAACTTCTTTAGGGCCCCGAGTCCTGATGGGACAAAATTGGATAGGTGGGAGACGAAATGTGAAACGGAAGTGACGTCACTAATGGACGCCGCTCCCCTCACACGTCCCCTGTCACATGCGGCGGCGATAGCTGCCAGCGCCGCTCCTTATGGCCGCCACACGGTTGCTGACATATGCGGCGGCCATAGCCGCCGCTCCTAACGGCCGCTGTTCCCCGCCCGCTGCCATGCCGCGCATGCGCAGTTGTGATGGCGCCGCTGACGGACGCCACACATGCGCAGAAGCGTCTGGTAGCGGCGCCGTTCCCCCCCACACGCTCCTAACGCCCATTGACAGCGGCACACGGCGCAAACCCGGGCGCAACCCGCGCGGTACGGGTTCGGCGCCCGGGGCATGCTTCTGCTGCTGGAAGAAAGGGTGACCGGGCAGCGGACGGGTAACCTCACCTCTCGCCCGCGGTCACTCATGCCCGTGCCGGGCGCATGTACCCCGCGGGGGGGGAGGTGGGGTACACAGAATTTGCGGAAGGGGGGGGGGAGGTGGTGCGCAATGTTACACCCCGCCCCTGGCTGCAGTACACTGACACACATACACACACTGACACACTGACTGATACACATACATACACACACACACACTGACTGACATACACACACATACACACACTGACTGACATACACACACATACATACACTGACACACTGACTGACACACATACATACACACACACACACACACTGACTGACATACACACACACTCTGACTGACACACACATACTGACACACACACATACACACACTGACTGACACACATACACACACACTGACTGACATACACACACATACACACACTGACTGACATACACACACATACACACACTGACACACATACACACACTGACTGTCTGACTGACATACACACACACACACACACACACACACACACACACACACTGACTGACATACACACACATACACACACTGACTGACACACATATACACACACACACACACTGACTGACACACATACACACACACTGTCTGACATACACATATACACTGACTGACATACACACACTGACTGACATATACACACATACACACTGACTGACTGACATACACACACACACACTGACTGACATACACACACTGACTGACACACATACACACACACACTCACACACACACTCACACACTGAGTGACACACACTGGCTGACACACATACACACACTGACTGACACACATACACACACTGACTGACACACATACACACACTGACTGACACACATACACACACTGACTGACACACATACACACACTGACTGACACACATACACACACACACACTGACTGCCACACACACATACACACACTGACACACATACACACACACACACACACACACACACTGAGTGACACACATACATACACACACTGACTGACACACATACATACACACACTGACTGACACACATACACACACTGACTGACACACATACACACACTGACTGACACACATACACACACTGACTGACACACACACATACACACACTGACTGACACACACACATACACTGACTGACACACATACACACACACACTGACTGACACACACACATACACACACACACACACACACACACACACACACACTGACTGACACATACACACCCTGACTGACACACACAAATACACAGTCAATTAGTGATATGCCCTCCAACATAAAAGTCCAATCCTGGTGTAAATCCTTTAGGTAATAATGTAGAAAAATAGGTACTGGGGCTAGTGAGGTATGTATTCATAATGTAGCATATACCATTAACAAGAACTCTAGCCCTGAAGGCTGAAGGCTGAAATATGAAGAAAATCAGACCTACAGCCTAATTGGGGGAGTCCAGAGGTAGGTAGAAAGAGGAATATCTACTCACAATTTGTATTGCCCCAGTCCTGTAGTTCTTGGTGGGCGTGCAGCCAGGAGAATGCAAAGAGATCCGAGGGGAAAAACTCCAACGCACAGCCCTGAACAGAGCGGGTCCCACAAAACTAATACAAATATATCAAATGCTTTATTCTTCCATAGTTTAAAAAAACGGAGGTAGGGGATGTGTGCCGAGCACGTGCATTATAAGTCAAATTTATTTGCGTTTTGTCAATGAAATTGTATTTTGATTTTTAATTAAAACATCACCAACACAAATACAATTTCTGTGACAAAAGTCAAAGAAGTTTCACTTACTATGCGCGTGCACCGCACACACAGCTTTTTTCAGACTGTAAAACACAATAATGTGTGTGTGTTTATTTAAGGCCACTCTGTCAGCTCAATATAATTTCAAATGGGAGGAGAGTGGAGACGCGGCAGGAGGTGCAGCCGCAGCGTGGCGTAATAACACGGTATTACCGTGATGTGTAATACACAGAGAGATATTAGCTGCTGGAGGAGCTCAGGGAGGAGAGTGGAGACGTGGCAGGAGGTGCAGCCACAGCGTGGCATAATAACTTTGTATTCACAGCTGCATTGAATCTCAACCACCTCAATGTACATCTGCGTTGCCCCAAAGGCGGACAGCTTTTGGCGCAGCCAAAGGGTGTGAGCCGTTTGCTGCCCTTCGCTGATGTTTGGTGATGTTAAAGCTGCTCTATTTCCATCTGAAACTCACCAGCCATTTATCCCCTGTACCCAATGTTCCAACTCTATCTGCCCATGAAATGTCTGCGAATTGACGTTATAACCCCGGTCTTTTAATGTAACCATGTATTGTTATAATTCTGTGCCCAGGACATGCTTGAAAACAAGAGGGAACTCTCAATGTATTACTTCCTGGTAACACATTTTTATAAATACTGTACATATACATATACTGTACATGTTTTGCTTCCCTCTGTTCCTGGTTGTGCTGTAGCTGCCCTTCTCCCGGTAACACATGATGAGGCTGCTGTCTGTGCTGTGATTGGCTGGTTCTCTGCGTCCCTCTGTGGGAGGTTATTGGGGTGTCACACAGATCTGGTCTCTCCGCTTCCCTCCTAATGTCTGTTTCGCTTCCCTCTGTTCCTGGCTGCTGAGTTTAGTTGTGTTATTTAACCCCTTGTGCGTCTCACCGCACGCTTCAGGACGCAGACACAGAACAAACAAACATTACATGTTGTATTTTTATTTCAGAGATTAGTAACATTGCATTAATACTATACAAATACATCACTCACTAGGTCCTGCGGTTACGGCTTATATATGTGTGTGTAGACAGACAGACAGACATCCTCTTTCTTTAGCCCTGGTCTCCCCACTGCTGGATGAAGCCCCCCCAAAGATCTCCCAGGTCCTGTAGTTACAGTCTCTCTTCTCCACGTCGCTCTGATCTCATCCTCACATCTTACTTTTGTCCGTCTTGCTCTTTTAATCTCTCTTGGGATCCAGTCGAGTTCCATCTTTGTCCAACGATGGTCATTTCTTCTTGAGATATGTCCGGCCCGTCGCCATTTCCATTCCTTCCCCTGTGTGATGATGTCACAGACGTTTGTTTGCCTTTGAACACATTCATTCTTTTCCCATCTCTTCGGGTAATACCCAAATATGAGACACTGACAGGCCAACGTTTATATTAATTACTGTGTATATCTTATATCTCCTTGGAGCAGGTACTACCTGATTATTGTGTTATTGAGTAAACATTGATGTTAATCCGATCGGGGCGCTCTCCCTACCGCTGCCGGGTCCGCCGGGTCCCCCGGAACCCCCTGCCGCCGTCCCGCAGATCGCGGGACACCAGGGCTCCCTCGGGGAGCCCTGGACGCGCGTGCAGGGGGCGCAGGCTCCCGAAGACGCGTGACCGCGCGTCTATGACGCGCGGCACGCCAAGGGGCGGCCACTAGCAAGCCAGGAAATCTCCCGGCTTGCGGTACCGACCACACTGCAATAAAGTGTGTCGGTACTGTACATAAAGAGAAGCGCTAGAACAAGATGTCGTTCGATAGCTATATAAAGAGAAGCACTAGAACAAGAGGTTGCCCGATAGCTACATAAAGAGAAGCGCTAAAACAAGAGGTTGCCCGATAGCTACATAAAGAGAAGCGCTAGAACAAGAGGTCATCTGATAGCTACATAAAGAGGGGCTAGAACAAGATGTCGTCCAATAGCTACATAAAGAGAAGCGCTAGAACAAGAAGTCGTCCGATAGCTACATAAAGAGAAGCACTAGACCAAGAGGTCGTTCGATAGCTACATAAAGAGAAGCGCTAGAACAAGAGATCGTCCGATAGCTAAATAAAGAGAAGCGCTAGAACAAGAGATTGCCCGATAGCTACATAAAGAGAAGCGCTAGAACAAGAGGTCATCTGATAGCTACATAAAGAGGAGCTAGAACAAGATGTCGTCCAATAGCTACATAAAGAGAAGCACTAGAACAAGATGTCGTCCGATAGCGACATAAAGAGAAGGGCTAGAACAAGAGGTCGTCCGATAGCTACATAAAGAGAAGCACTAGAACAAGATGTCGTCCAATAGCTACATAAAGAGAAGCGCTAGAACAAGAAGTCGTCCGATAGCGACATAAAGAGAAGGGCTAGAACAAGAGGTCGTCCGATAGCTACATAAAGAGAAGCACTAGAACAAGATGTCGTCCAATAGCTACATAAAGAGAAGCGCTAGAACAAGAAGTCGTCCGATAGCGACATAAAGAGAAGGGCTAGAACAAGAGGTCGTCCGATAGCTACATAAAGAGAAGCTCTAGAACAAGGGGTCATCTGATAGCTACATAAAGAGAAGCGCTAGAACAAGAGGTCGCCGGATGGCTACATAAAGAGAAGTGCTAGAACAAGAGGTCGTCTGATAGCTACATAAAGAGAAGCGCTAGAACAAGAGGTCGCCGGATGGCTACATAAAGAGAAGCGCTAGAACAAGAGGTCGTCCGATAGCTACATAAAGAGAAGCGCTAGAACAAGAGGTCGTCCGATAGCTACATAAAGAGAAGCGCTAGAACAAGAGGTCGTCTGATAGCAACATAAAGAGAAGCGCTAGAACAAGAGGTCGTCCGATAGCGATATAAAGAGAAGCGCTAGAACAAGAGGTCGTCCGATAGCTACATAAAGAGAAGCGCTAGAACAAGAGGTCGTCTGATAGCAACATAAAGAGAAGCGCTAGAACAAGAGGTCGTCGGATAGCAACATAAAGAGAAGTGCTAGAACAAGAGGTCGTCGGATAGCAACATACAGAGAAGCGCTAGAACAAGAGGTCGTCCGATAGCTACACAAAGAGAAGCGCTAGAACAAGAGGTCGTCCGATAGCTACATAAAGAGAAGCGCTAGAACAAGAGGTCGTCCGATAGCTACATAAAGAGAAGCGCTAGAACAAGAAGTCGTCCGATAGCTACATAAAGAGAAGCGCTAGAACAAGAGGTCGTCCGATAGCTACATAAAGAGAAGCGCTAGAACAAGAGGTCGTCCGATAGCTACATAAAGAGAAGCGCTAGAACAAGAGGTCGTCTGATAGCAACATAAAGAGAAGTGCTAGAACAAGAGGTCGTCCGATAGCGATATAAAGAGAAGCGCTAGAACAAGAGGTCGTCCGATAGCTACATAAAGAGAAGCGCTAGAACAAGAGGTCGTCTGATAGCAACATAAAGAGAAGCGCTAGAACAAGAGGTCGTCGGATAGCAACATAAAGAGAAGTGCTAGAACAAGAGGTCGTCGGATAGCAACATACAGAGAAGCGCTAGAACAAGAGGTCGTCCGATAGCTACACAAAGAGAAGCGCTAGAACAAGAGGTCGTCCGATAGCTACATAAAGAGAAGCGCTAGAACAAGAGGTCGTCCGATAGCTACATAAAGAGAAGCGCTAGAACAAGAGGTCGTCCGATAGCTACATAAAGAGAAGCGCTAGAACAAGAGGTCGTCCGATAGCTACATAAAGAGAAGCTCTAGAACAAGGGGTCATCTGATAGCTACATAAAGAGAAGCGCTAGAACAAGAGGTCGCCGGATGGCTACATAAAGAGAAGCACTAGAACAAGAGGTCGTCTGATAGCTACATAAAGAGAAGCGCTAGAACAAGAGGTCGCCGGATGGCTACATAAAGAGAAGCGCTAGAACAAGAGGTCGTCCGATAGCTAAATAAAGAGAAGCGCTAGAACACGAGGTCGTCCGATAGCTACACAAAGAGAAGCGCTAGAACAAGAGGTCGTCCGATAGCTACATAAAGAGAAGCGCTAGAACAAGAGGTCGTCCGATAGCTACATAAAGAGAAGCGCTAGAACAAGAGGTCGTCCGATAGCTACATAAAGAGAAGCGCTAGAACAAGAGGTCGTCCGATAGCTACATAAAGAGAAGCGCTAGAACAAGAGGTCGTCCGATAGCTACATAAAGAGAAGTGCTAGAACAAGAGGTAATCCGATAGCTACATAAAGAGAAGCGCTAGAACAAGAGGTCGTCTGAAAGCTAGATAAAGAGAAGTGCTAGAACAAGAGGTCATCTGATAGATACATAAAGAGAAGTGCTAGAACAAGAGGTCGTCTGATAGATACATAAAGAGAAGCGCTAGAACAAGAGATCGTCCGATAGCTACATTTTAAAAAAAGCGCAAGAACAAGAGGTTGCCCGATAGCTACAAAAAGAGAAGCGCTAGTACAAGAGGTCGTCCAATAGCTACATAAAGAGAAGTGCTAGAACAGGCCGTCCGATAGCTACATAAAGAGAAGCGCTAGAACAAGATGTCGTTCGATAGCTATATAAAGAGAAGTGCTAGAACAAGAGGTTGCCCGATAGCTACATAAAGAGAAGCGCTAGAACAAGAGGTCATCTGATAGCTACATAAAGAGGGGCTAGAACAAGATGTCGTCCAATAGCTACATAAAGAGAAGCGCTAGAACAAGAAGTCGTCCGATAGCTACATAAAGAGAAGCGCTAGAACAAGAGGTCGTCTGATAGCAACATAAAGAGAAGCGCTAGAACAAGAGGTCGTCGGATAGCAACATAAAGAGAAGCGCTAGAACAAGAGGTCGTCCGATAGCTACATAAAGAGAAGTGCTAGAACAAGAGGTCATCCGATAGCTACATAAAGAGAAGCGCTAGAACAAGAGGTCGTCTGAAAGCTACATAAAGAGAAGCACTAGAACAAGAGGTCGTCTGATAGATACATAAAGAGAAGTGCTAGAACAAGAGGTCATCTGATAGATACATAAAGAGAAGTGCTAGAACAAGAGGTCGTCTGATAGATACATAAAGAGAAGCGCTAGTACAAGAGGTCGTGTGATAGCTACATAAAGAGAAGCGCTAGAACAAGAGATCGTCCGATAGCTACATTAAAAAAAAGCGCAAGAACAAGAGGTTGCCCGATAGCTACAAAAAGAGAAGCGCTAGTACAAGAGGTCGTCCGATAGCTACATAAAGAGAAGCGCTATAACAAGATGTCGTTCGATAGCTATATAAAGAGAAGCGCTAGAACAAGAGGTTGCCCGATAGCTACATAAAGAGAAGCGCTAGAACAAGGGGTTGCCCGATAGCTACATAAAGAGAAGCGCTAGAACAAGAGGTCATCTGATAGCTACATAAAGAGAAGCGCTAGAACAAGATGTCGTCCAATAGCTACATAAAGAGAAACGCTAGAACAAGAAGTCGTCCGATAGCTACATAAAGAGAAGCGCTAGAACAAGAAATCGTCCGATAGCTACATAAATAGAAGCACTAGAACAAGAGGTCGTCTGATAGCTACATAATGAGAAGCGCTAGAACAAGAGGTCGTCTGATAGCTACATAAAGAGAAGGGGAATAGCTCCCCTACAGACCGCTGATTTATGAACTTTCTATGCCTCCAGTTTCAAAGTCAAACTCTCCTTTTCCCGACTCTCGTGCAGTGTCTGCTTTAACCCATGCTACTTCTCAACCCCTAGGTCTAAAGGCAGACCTTGCACATTATGCTCCTCTTAAAGCTCAAGTTACTGAACCTGTTGGGATTCATTGCTTTCATACTTGTGCTCCGCCTAAGGTTACTCCTACCCCCCTTGAGCCTCAAGTTGCTGAGTCTGTTGGGATTCATTGCTTCCACCACCCTGCCCCGAACTAAAGTTCCTGCTACTGGGTTCCCTGAGACTTCTTCTGAAATAATGGCCCAATTTAAAAGAGATGCCCATGAATCCGCCTTAGCCATGAGCAAGTACACCAATTTCCCTTTCTCTAAAACCTTTGCAGCTCCTCGTGTAACCACTCCTGTTTGTCAGAGATTTGAAATCCCTGCCTTTGACGCTAAACCTTTTTTACTTAGAGCCTCCCAAAGCAATTGCTTCCCCTTTTGCTGCTTCTCAATCTACCACTTCAGAGATCAGCATATCTGTCTCTGATCCCTTTGCAAAGTCAGAGTCTCCCCTTACTGCATCTAAGGATCAAGTTTCCAAATCAAAGTTCCCTTTCTCTCCTTTCCCTGCTTAGCCTCAGTTCCCTGTCACTGCATCTAAGGATTCTCCAGCAGTTCCTGTGTTAACCTGTGCTACTGCTAAAACTCCTTATGTAAAAGCAGGCTTCACTTTCTCTGACGCTCCTCTAGTATGTGATATGCCTATCACTAATGCTAAAACTCCTGCTTTAAAGAGTACCCTCTCTGAGGTTCCTGTAATGGCTGGAGTCCCCTGGACTGATTCTAAGACTCTTACCACAAAGTTTACCATTGTATCTGGTATTCCTACTATGGATTCTCAGACACCCACTGCAGTGACAAGCAGACCTTTCACTAATGTCCCCACATGGTTAAAGATACCTAGTTCCGATTCTTCCATGACCAGTACCACTATTGCTGGGGCCCATGCAGTTTTGGATAAACCTTTCTCTGTTTCTAAGGTTCCTGCCATAAAACCCCCCACAGGTTCTGGTATACCTATTGTTGACCCTCTGGCTCCCACTTCAGAGATAAGCACAACTTTCCCTGATTCAATTGAAGTACCTAGTATAGCCGTTGCTGTTTCACAAATACCCACTTCAGAGATCAGTATCCCTTTCTCTGATTCCTGTGCTGTACCTAGTGAGACCACTACTGCTTCTCAGACATCCATTTCAGGAACAAACATATTCTTCACTGACTATTCCACAGCTCCTGATGTAACCAAGAATGACTTCAAACCCCTCACTGCAAAGAATAGTTTTCCTCTCTCTTGTCCCCCCATAACTCCTCATGTAGCCTTGGAGTCTGGGATTCCCACTCCTCAGACAATACTCTCTCACTGACTGTTCCACAGTATTTGAGGTATCCGCTACAGACTGCACGACTGCTACCGCGAACTCAGGGTTATCTCTCATGGAACTTTCTGTAGCACCTGATGTTTCTACAGATTCAAAGGACCCAGTGTTTAAAACTGAGTTATACTTCTCTGATTCTTTCACAATATTTGGGGTACCTACTACTGACTGCTCTACTTCTGCCGCAAACCCAGGGTTACCTCCCAATGAGGTTTCTGTACTATCTAATGTCTCTACTGATTCAAAGGACCCTGTGTTCAAAACAGAGGTATTCTGCACTGACTCCTCTACAGTATCGCGTGAAGCCTTGAGTCTGGAACCTCCACTCCTAAGTCAAGTTCATGTTGTCCTGATTCTTCTTCAGTGCTTGAAGTACCCAGTTCTAACTCTAAGACTTCTGTTTCTAAGTCATGTTTACCGCTCACCTGGCTTCCTGCTGTACCAGATAAAATCTGTTCTCTCACCTTTCAAGCAGATTCTACTCCCGCGGGTTCCTGTGTGGTGCCTGATGTGTTCTCTCTAGATTTCATGTCATCATAGTCAAAGACTGAAACACTCCTATTGGACTTTCTTGCCTTGCCTGAGGTACCCGTCCCTGCTTCTTGTGCTCTCACTGTGAGCATGGGCATGCTTCACCCTGCTTGTTCTTTTGTGCCTACTGCATCCTCTGCGGATGCCCAGACTTCGGACCTGATGCTCTCTAAACCTCACCTACCAAGGGGTGCTGACCTCCTATTGATTGCAGTGCCACTGCGTTTCCTCTTAAAGAAAGTACTCGCTAACAAACACTCTTGCCGCAGATCTACCACTATGCCCAGAAGGTTCGGAAACAATTCCATGTCACCCAGATCCCTGTGGGATCCTGATCATGCTCGCCCGGAGTTCTCGCCTGAAGGAGGGGATACTGTAAGGAATTCGCCCCTGGGTTTGGCTGGAACCCATCCTTACTGTGCTGTGGAGTTTCCAGACAACCCCTCCCTACTCCTGCAATCAAGAATCACCTGTTCTGGACTCTCACTGCAGTCTCATTCAGCCTGCTTGCTATGCAGCTCTGTCCCTATTGGCTGCCCATGCTATTTAGGGTCAGCCCTCCCCCCCCTGGAAGGTGCTGAGAATAATCCTGTCTTGGTGTGACTGTGCTGGCCACAAGCTCCTTTGCTTTGCCCTTCTTGGCCTTCCTGTGCTGGAGCTTCCTGTATCCTGGAGCCTCCTTTGTCCAGAGGCCGTTCCTGTGCCAAAGCCCCTGTGCTGAAGCTTCATGCTCCTAAAGTCTTCGCCTTCATTACACTGCAGCATCTACGCTGAAGCACCTTTGCCGATGCCCTTCCTGATGCCGACCCTGGCCTGCGACCTCAACCTATGCTCCTGTGCTGCCTGCCCTGACCCCAGCCTGGATATCGTTAACCCTGACTTCTCCAATTCTGACCCGGCTACGTTTGACCACGGAATACGCACTCTGGACCCAGCTTCGTGGCCTAAGGTCAGTGCTTTCACATCCCCACATCAGCCCCGCGGTCCGGTCCCGGTTTGTGGCGAGCACGACCGTTGCACTATGTAGATAATGTCTGGATTCCAAAATGGTGAAGGGAGAAGATCAAAAACGGCCAAGAGGTCCCGAGGGAGGTCCATGTGACCATGGCTGAAGTCAGTAATATATCACAGTAAACCTCTATTGCCACGGGTGAGCGCACACAAAACACTGATTCACATCCAAAGCTGTGGGGTGTGTGGCAACTCAACAACTGACCTGCACAGGTACAACACTGCTGCTAGTAGATGTGCCACTTAGGAATAATATTAGATAGTACAGATGAAGAACGTCAATTCAGACGGAACAAACTGCCCCGGTACAGGCTCAGCTGTAGAGCAGAGGGGAAATGCCGGATGACGTCACCTCAAACGCCATTTGAAACACAAGGCGGAAGACGTGCAGGCAAAACCAGAGATAACTCTGCACAGATGAATAGGCCAACTGCTATTAAAAGCCATGATAAACAACTTAGTATATATCAATATCAAATGTAAAATATGTGAACATCTGACGCGTTTCGTAGGAACAAACCTACTTCATCAAAGAGTGAGAGAGGAAGAGGTTGTGCACAGTTAGGACATTGTTGGAGAGGGCACATGAGAAAAGAGATGAGGATGGCGAGGGACAGGCATTAGATATGAGTATGTAATGTAGAGAGGCGTGAAGGTACAGAAGAGAGGTGTGAAGGTACAATGTATATAGAGTGAGAGATATAAGGCAGATAGAAGGATAAGCAGATATGAGGCTGTAAAGAGAGAGAATAAGAGGGTATACATATTGAGAGAAAAGGCGGAACGTTGTGTATGAAAGGGAGGCTGTGGAGAGTATGTGAGAGGAAGTGATGGTGTTACAGGTTAGGGGAAGGCAGGCTCAGCAATCGTTTGTTAGTGTTACTGCATTAAATAAGGAGGTAGATCTCAGTATGTGTATGAAAGGGAGGCTGTGGGGAGTATGTGAGAGGAAGTGATGGTGTTACAGGTTAGGGGAAGGCAGGCTCAGCAATCGTTTGTTAGTGTTACTGCATTAAATAAGGAGGTAGATCTCAGTATGTGTATGCAATGATGGTAAAAACACCCTTCTTGTAAGTACCAGAACGCCCACATGGCGGCGCTGTCTGAGAGGTGATCCTGGCCCTGCTCTCCCCTTCTCGTGCACATGGTGGCGCAGTTACTCTTCGGCCCCGGACTGTACTGGCTGGCAGAGTCTCTGCACGGTAACAGGTGATGTAGGGCCTTCCCGGCTCCCTGATTGGTCACCTGGTTTGATTATAATAACGAGGTCTCCTGATTTCCCCTAAACTTCAGGGTGGAAAGTTTCTCTCCCCCCCCCCTCTTCCCCCCCTTCCCGCTCTCCCCCTCTCTCCCCCCTCCCCCACCCCTCTGTCTCCTGGTTACTGTGAAATCCCCGGCTCTGCTCAGACCTGTCTGACCGCTTTCTGTGCCCCTCCCTGGCACACAGTAATAATACTATAGAGACGCTCTGCAGGGGATAATGGAGCGACGCTCTGCAGGGTCTCTGGCAGGGGTTAATGGAGCGACGCTCTGCAGGGCAGGGGTTAATGGAGCGACGGTCTGCAGTGTCTCTGGCAGAGGTTAATGGAGCGACGCTCTGCAGGGCAGGGGTTAATCAAGCAACGCTCTGCAGGGTCTCTGGCACGGGTTGATGGAGCGACGCTCTGCAGGGCAGGGGTTAATCAAGCAACGCTCTGCAGGGTCTCTGGCAGGGGTTGATGGTGCGATGCTCTGCAGGGCAGGTGTTAATGGAGCGATGCTCTGCAGGGCAGGTGTTAATGGAGCGATGCTCTGCAGGGCAGGGGTTAATCAAGTGACGCTCTGCAGGGTCTCTGGCAGGTGTTGATGGAGCGATGCTCTGCAGGACAGGGCGATGCTCTGCAGGGTCTCCCTCCACACAAACACATTACTCCTGGTTGTGCTGTAGCTGCCCTTCTCCCGGTAACAGATGATGAGGCTGCTCTCTGTGCTGTGATTGGCTGGTTCTCAGCGTCCCTCTGTGGGATATTATTGGGGGTGTCACACAGATCTGGTCTCTCCGCTTCCCTCCTAATGTCTGTTTCGCTTCCCTCTGTTCCTGGCTGCTGAGTTTAGTTGTGTTATTTAACCCCGTGCGCGTCTCACCGCACGCTTCAGGACGCAGACACAGAACAAACAAACATTACATGTTGTATTTTTATTCCAGGGATTAGTAACATTGCATTAATACTATACAAATACATCACCCACTGCAGGATGAAGATATATATATATAATATATATTATATATGCTCATCTTCAGCCCGTGTCTCCCCACTGCTGGGTGAGGCCTCCCCAATGATATATATATATCCTCATCTTCAGCCCGTGTCTCCCCACTGCTGGGTGAGGCCTCCCCAATGTTATATATATATATATCCTCATCTTCAGCCTGTGTCTCCCCACTGCTGGGTGAGGCCTCCCCAATGTTATATATATATATATATCCTCATCTTCAGCCCGTGTCTCCCCACTGCTGGGTGAGGCCTCCCCAATGTTATATATATATATATATATCCTCATCTTCAGCCCTGGTCTCCCCACTGCTGGGTGAAGCCTCCCCAATGATATATATATATATACTCATCTTTAGCCCGTGTCTCCCAACTACTGGGTGAGGCCCCCCCAATGATATATATATATCCTCATCTTCAGCCCGTGTCTCCCCACTGCTGGATGAAGCCTCCCCAGTGATCTCCCAGGTCCTGCTGTTACAGCCTCTCTTCTCCACGTCGCTCCCACACATTCCCTCATCCCATCCTCCCCAGCCCGTATCTCCCCACTGCTGGATGAAGTCTCCCCAGTGATCTCCCAGGTCCTGCGGTTACAGCCTCTCTTCTCCACGTCGCTCCCACACATTCCCTCATCCCATCCTCTCCAGCCCGTGTCTCCCCACTGCTGGATGAAGCCTCCCCAGTGATCCCCCAGGTCCTGCGGTTATAGCCTCTCTTCTCCACGTCGCTCCCACACATTCCCTCATCCCATCCTCTCCAGCCCGTGTCTCCCCACTGCTGGATGAAGCCTCCCCAGTGATCTCCCAGGTACTGCGGTTACAGCCTCTCTTCTCCACGTCGCTCTCACACATTCCCCCATCCCATCCTCTCCAGCCCGTGTCTCCCCACTGCTGGATGAAGCCTCCCCAGTGATCTCCCAGGTCCTGCGGTTACAGCCGCTCTTCTCCACATCGCTCCGATACATTCCCTCATTCCATCCTCTCCAGCCCGTGTCTCCCCACTGCTGGATGAAGTCTCCTCAGTGATCTCCCACGTCCTGCGGTTACAGCCTCTCTTCTCCACGTCACTCCCACACATTCCCTCATCCCATCCTCCCCAGCCCGTGTCACCCCACTGCTGGATGAAGTCTCCCCAGTGATCTCCCAGGTCCTGCGGTTAAAGCCGCTCTTCTCCACATCGCTCCGATACATTCCCTCATCCCATCCTCCCCAGCCTGTGTCTCCCCACTGCTGGATGAAGTCTCCCCAGTGATCTCCCAGGTCCTGCGGTTACAGACTCTCTTCTCCACGTCGCTCCCACACATTCCCTCATCCCATCCTCTCCAGCCCGTGTCTCCCCACTGCTGGATGAAGTCTCCCCAGTGATCTCCCAGGTCCTGCGGTTACAGCCTCTCTTCTCCACGTCGCTCCCACACATTCCCTCATCCCATCCTCTCCAGCCCGTGTCTCCCCACTGCTGGATGAAGCCTCCCCAGTGATCCCCCAGGTCCTGCGGTTACAGCCGCTCTTCTCCACATCGCTCCGATACATTCCCTCATCTCATCCTCCCCAGCCCGTGTCTCCCCACTGCTGGATGAAGCCTCCCCAATGATCTCCCAGGTCCTGCGGTTACAGCCGCTCTTCTCCACATCGCTCCGATACATTCCCTCATCTCATCCTCCCCAGCCCGTGTCTCCCCACTGCTGGATGAAGTCTCCTCAGTGATCTCCCGGGTCCTGCGGTTACAGCCTCTCTTCTCCACGTCACTCCCACACATTCCCTCATCCCATCCTCCCCAGCCCGTGTCACCCCACTGCTGGATGAAGTCTCCCCAGTGATCTCCCAGGTCCTGCGGTTACAGCTGCTCTTCTCCACATCGCTCCGATACATTCCCTCATCCCATCCTCCCCAGCCCGTGTCTCCCCACTGCTGGATGAAGTCTCCCCAGTGATCTCCCAGGTCCTGCGGTTACAGCCTCTCTTCTCCACGTCACTCCCACACATTGCCTCATCCCATCCTCTCCAGCCCGTGTCTCCCCACTGCTGGATGAAGCCTCCCCAGTGATCTCCCAGGTCCTGCGGTTACAGCCTCTCTTCTCCACATCGCTCTGATCTCATCCTCACATCTTACTTTTCACCGTCTTGGGCTTTAATCTCTCTTGGAATCCAGTAGAGTTCCATCTTTGTCCAACGATGGTCATTTCTTCAGAGTAGATCCAAGAAGGATCAAAAGATTCCCCCCATAATTACACTCAATGCTGGGACTGATTTATTCTAGACAATAATGGTCTACCAGATAGTTTCTCTGTAACCGCCTGCGCCCCCCCCCAAACAAATCCCGCGCCCCCCCCCCCCCCAGACAAATCCCGCGCCCCAGACAAATCCGGAACCCGCACTTTGCGCACCGCTAGTCTTCCAGATAGTTTCTCTGTAAGTGGGTCAAAAGACCAATTTGGATCAGAATATTAGAGCAAAATAATAAAATGTTATTACACCAATTATAATTAAACACAATATAAGATAAAAAAACATATATATACAATATTACAAATTCCCCGTTGTGGAGCGGATAATGGAGTATCAGCTCAGTGTGGTATACACCTATAATAATACACTCAGAATGCTGTATACTGACATCAAAGACATATCTACAATAGTTCCTGCTCAGGGGTATTCAGTCCCAGTTGGAGCTGGGCTCTATATTCAATGGGTGCTGCTTTATCCTAATAATATACTGCAGCAAATGAGGTATACACTGGCTGTATCCCCCACAGTAGCAGAGGAAACACTACCAGAGAATCTGCTTTCTTACATGTGAAAGCAAATGTAAGGCTGCCTAAGTGTGCAAAACAGCCCAAAAACCGGACACTTGGCAGCAACAGCAGTTTCACATGTTACAATAATATATCCCGGGCAGGAAAGCGTGTAACTCTCACTAATGTGAGTGTGCCCTGTCAGAGTATGCCTGTGATGTAATCCTCATGTATGTTCGGCTGATGCAAACCTCTCCCTAACGTGCGCCACAATGTAGCACTAATAACAGTGTGTGCTGCAGTAGGACAGGGGTCTCGGGACCAAATGGTGAAAGGAAGGAAAAATAGCCCCAAATACGAGCCGGGAGGGGGGTTGGGCAGGAGGACGTCGCCACGCCGGCTCCTGAGACCTCGATCCTACTGCAGCATACACTGTTATTATCGCTACTTATTGCTATTATGTGTACCACTTGTTTTGGGAGCTCACAATCTATGAGCTTCTCTTTGTGCTAAAACCCCCCGCAGGAATTTATAGTCCAAAGCCGAATGATCCCACCGTGGCTAGGGATTAAAGCCGAAAAGAGGACCAGGAGAACCGGGGGTATATACCGGTCAGGGTAAGCTCATCCAAGCGGGCGCCCTGCACCTAGGAATTCCTAGATCCCCCCCCCCTCCCAGACCCCCAGTAAGTGTATCCTTAACTGTTCCTTGTGTATTTCTTCTTGTTGTACGTGGGTTTACCAAAATAAACACAATGGGCCTCATTCTGTAAGCGTCGATAAGGCCCTTATCAAGCACTTATCGGCCAAAATGGCTACTCGTATTCAGTAAGCCTCGATAAGTGGCCGATAACGGCCTGTATCACCGCAAAATCTTATGACCCAAAGAAAATCGCCGATTGAGCGGCGGTCAGCCACTTATCGACCATTTTCAGAAGGATCATAAACTCGTGCGATTCTAGTACCCGCGAGTCACATGTCGCTGCCTATCGCAGCCCTAAAAGGCGATCTTCTCCCCAAATCCAATTCACCTCAGAATTGAGGTAAATTGGTGGGGAGATGCCTCGATGAGCTGTGATGTGTCGGGACTTAGAAAAAATCAGGCCATTTTCCTGCCTCGGATTGATGCCAGGGGTCTCAGGAGCCGATAGCCATTAATATCAGCACCGGAGCCCCCGGCATGCATCCGATGCAGGAAAAATGCATTTACAGCAACTTCATTACCTTATCGGCTAGCCGCTAAGGCAATGAAGGGGTTAAACACCCATGCCAGGCTTACTGTGGCTAGCGAGGGTGGGTGAAGGGGCAATTTGGCCCTTAGTGGCTGTTTAGGCCTTGCGTGGGGTGGGGGGGGGGGTTGCGGGGGGACTTAACCCCTTCATTACCTTAGCGGTTCATACCGCTACGGTAATAAAGGGGTTAACCCAACCGTTACCCACCCGCAAGGTCTAGACACCCATCCTTAGGGCTAATACCCCCTTCACCCATCCGTGAGGCCTAAGCACCCACCCTGGACTGACTATACCCACCCTGTACCCATTGAGTAGTATAGTGGTACATCATACCCATATAATAATAATATGGGCATGATAAGCCTCTATAGCACTCAATGGGCACCCTAATTACAATACATTAATACACAAGACACACAATAATAAAACATAAGTAAACTCCAAAAAAACACACGTCACTAAATAAAAACAGTAGCCAGCTAATCCAATGAATACAAGCAATAACAACATCAACAATGAAGTAATTAAACCATTAACCAATCAAACCAATTAATTACTACAACATTAATGAATTAATTTTAACATTAAAATAAAAATAAATAAATTCAAACAATATCTGAAATAACCATAAAACGCATTAGCTAACATAATACAACATTAACTAAAAACGATCACCAATCGCAAACATTTTATTACCATTAAGCAGGAAAAAACAAACAATTACATCCACATAAGAAACTGAAATGAAAAAAACCAACAGCAATACCAAGCCAGAAATGCCCCCCAAATATTGTCATAATAATGTATTAATCTGTACCCTAAAGTGGTCAAAGTGGTCAAATATTAGCAGTCAATGTGCCTCCCAGAAAAAAAAAAAAAAACATCCAATGAAAAAACCTGTACAAAGAGACATTTACAAACATAGAATATATTACTTACCATTAGAAGCGGTGGCCCTCCGAACTCAGGAAGCTCACGTACCTTGAAGCCCTCCAACAGCATCCGATGCCATCCGCCATGAAGATCCGGCTCAGGTACCCCAATCTTCTTTTTTCTTTCTTTAATCACCGTCTTCTATCTTCATCTGTAACCATTTCTTGATCTTCTTTGTCTTCTATCTTCATCTGTCAATCCAAAAAGCACCATGGTAAATCCCAACCGATGTTGTCTCGTCGTCTTCTTGGGCTCAAATGAGGCGTCACGGCCTTAAATAGGGCTTGTGACGTCACATTTAGCCTCAAAATGGTTAACAGCCACCTGATTGGCTGTTCAAACCATGTTCCGACTTTAATTCAATTTTTTTTTACATAACGTCACTTAAAGGGAATGATTGATGCCAGCCAATCAGAATGGCTGTGCTTCATTTGCCTTTAAGATGACGTCACGAAGCCTGCGTCACATGGTATTTCAGCCAATCAGATCGTGGGAACCAATTCCACACTCTGATTGGCTGAAATACCATGCGACGCCGGCCATCTTGGATTTAGTGACGTCATCTTAAAGGCAACTGCGCTAGAACCATGGAGGTGGGGATCATGGGTCACTCATTGAGAGAATGAATGGGTAAAGGATCAGCGACGCAGTGTCACGCTGTGCAGCCCATAGACCAGGCCAGTCCCCTGTACTGAGGTGGGATGTTGAATATACACACCGACAGCAGAGGGAGCGGGTCCGGGATGTGGTTGTAGCGTGGCCAGGCCTGGGTTAAGATTTAGAATAGTCGTTGTACTTGCCGAGTTCAGGAGTATAGAGAGTTCTGTAGTTAAATCCGTTTCCGTGTCCAAGGGTCTGAGAGGTAAGAATCGTGATGGGTAAGCCAAAGTCGGGAGCCAGAGGGTTAAGTCAGACTAGCCGGTTCAAATCTGTAGGAGAAAAGACAAACAGGAGCACGACACAGTTTCCAGGCTACACAGGAAGCAAGGAGCTATGCAGAGCAAGGAAGTGAAGTCAAAGCAGGATATTTAAAGCGACAGTGACCAATCTGGACGAGGGGCATGGCGGAGGCGTGTCGAGGAGCTGCTCGTGAGTGGCTGAGAGACCAGGAAATAGTAGAGCCCAGCTGAGGGTCTGTAACACCAGTGCCAGAATCCAAGATGGCGACGGCAGAGTTCAAGGTATGCACTGGGCGGCGGCATGGGTAGCGACGGGGGGCAGGGGCAGCAGCCGCTGCAGTACTGGTAGTGGGTAAGGAGGGGTCACGCTGCAAGGGACGTGGCCCCCGATTCCTTACAGTACCCCACCCCCCTTCAGGATCGACCTCAGGACGATCCATCCAAGGCTTCTGTGGAAATTTTTTGTGGAAGCGGTCCAAGAGAACTGGAGCATGGATGTCCTCCTTGGGTACCCAAGAGCGTTCCTCTGGGCCATAACCCTTCCAGTGAACAAGGAATTGTATCTTTCCTCTGGATACACGAGAATCCATGATTGTCTGGATTTCGAATTCAGGTTGTCCTTGGACCGTGACTGGTTTGGGTCTATGGGTCTTAGCAGGGAACCGTTTGCTCTGGACGAATGGCTTGAGCAGGGAAACGTGGAATACGTTTGGAATCCTCATGGAAGACGGAAGTTGCAGACGAAATGCCACAGGATTGATTTGTTCCTGGATCAGAAAAGGCCCTAAGAATCGAGGTGCTAATTTCGGGGTCGGAGACTTCAACTTGATATTCTTAGACGAAAGCCAAACTCGGTCCCCTGACTTGTAATTAGGGGCCTGTTGACGACGGTGGTCTGCCTGAGACTTGAATTTCTGAGCGGCGCTAAGAAGCGCGGACTGAATTTTGATCCATGACTTCTGAAGAGTAGTTACCCGTTCATCAGCCGCCGGCACTCCTATCGGAATGTTTGAGATTGGCAGTCGACTTGGGTGGAAACCATAATTCACGAAGAACGGGGTTTCATGCGTGGATTCATTACGAAGTGAATTGGTTGCAAATTCTGCCCAAGGTAGCAGGTCAACCCAATTATCCAGGGAATCGGAAATAAAACACCGCAGGTATTGTTCCAGCGTTTGATTTAGTCTTTCTGTTTGCCCATTAGTCTGGGGGTGATAGCCTGACGAGAAGGATAGCGCCATGCCAAGCCTCTTGGAGAAAGCCCGCCAAAATTTAGATATAAATTGCGTGCCTCGGTCCGAGACTATGGATGTAGGTATCCCATGGATGCGAAACACCTCCTTAGTGAAGATATCAGCTAGGGTGGGCGAGGAGGGAAGTCCTTTGAGTGGAACAAAGTGGGCCTGTTTTGAAAAACGGTCAACGATGACCAAAATGGTATTCATCCCTCTGGAAGGGGGTAGATCCACAATGAAATCCATTGTAATATGTGACCATGGACGTTCGGGTACTGGCAAGGGCATGAGCAAGCCTGAGGGTCTTTGAAGAGTCTTGTTTTGTGCGCATACTGGACAAGCACTAGTAAATTCATGAACCATCTTTGCCATATTAGGCCACCAAAAAGTACGCTTGATAAGATCCAAAGTTCTTTTGAAGCCGGGATGGCCGGCTGAACGGACAGAGTGGCCCCATTCTAGTATCTTTTGATGAAACCTGGGTGCCGCATAAAAAGAGTTCCTTCCGGTACCTCTAGACCACTCGGAATTTGTGTTTGAGCTTCAACGATCTTTTCGAGAATGTCAAATGAGTTGGCGGAAATTATAAACTTAGAGGGTACGATAGTTTCAGGGGTTTCTTCGGATCTTTCCTCCGGAGAAAATTGTCGGGACAAGGCTTTTGTGTTCTTAGAACCAGGAATATAAGACAGAGTATAATTAAATCTTGAGAAAAATAGTGCCCAGCGAGCTTGACGAGACCCCAGACGACGTGCATTTTCGATATACAGAAAATTTTTATGGTCGGTCAATATAGAAATAGGTTCGCGGGAACCTTCCAGGAGATGTCGCCATTCCTGTAAGGCCATCTTGATAGCCAAGAGCTCTCTATTGCCACCATCATAGTTCTTTTCAGCGGGCGAAAACTTCTTTGAAAAAAAACCGCATGGATGAAGCTTATCTTGAGGGAAGAATCTCTGGAACAGGATGGCGCCTGCACCACAATCAGACGCATCAACTTCTAAAGTAAAAGGAAGACTAACATCGGGATGTCGCAGGATGGGTGCCGAGACGAAAGCTTGTTTCAGGGTTTCGAAGGACGAGACGGCCTGCGGAGGCCATACAGACGGGTCAGCTCCCTTCTTGGTAAGGGCCGTAATGGGAGCCACAGTGGTGGAAAAATTTCGGATGAATTTCCTATAGTAATTGGAGAAGCCCAAAAAACGCTGGATGGCTTTGAGAGAGTTGGGCTGAGGCCAATCCAAAACAGCCTTAAGTTTTTCAGGGTCCATTGAAAATCCTTTATCTGAAATTATATAGCCTAAGAAGGCAGTAGAGGTTTGATGAAAAAGACATTTCTCGAGCTTAGCGTAGAGATTATTGACACGAAGGCGAGCGAGAACGAGCCTGGTATGCTGGACATGATCTTGAAGATTTTTAGAAAAAATTAGGATATCATCCAGATACAGTAGACGATTACGAAAGAGTTGAGAACATCACGGAAGACATCATTCATGAAATCCTGAAAAACAGCAGGAGCATTGCATAAGCCGAAGGGCATTACAAGATACTCGTATTGGCCGCTTCTGGTATTGAAGGCAGTCTTCCATTCATCGCCTTCTCGGATGCGAACAAGATTGTAAGCTCCTCGGAGGTCTAGCTTGGAAATTTTGTTTGCCCCTTGAAGCCTATCAAAAAGTTCGGAGATCAGCGGAAGGGGGTATCGATTCTTGACTGTGATGAGATTGAGCCCTCGGTAATCAATGCATGGTCTCAGGGATCCATCTTTCTTTTTGACAAAAAAGAAACCGGCACCAGCGGGGGATGAAGAATTACGAATGAATCCTTTTTCAAGGTTTTCTTTGATGTATGCTGCCATGGCTTCAGTTTCAGGGAGAGACAAGGGGTAGGACTTACATTTCGGAAGAACAGCGCCGGGAACCAGATTAATGGGGCAATCATAAGGTCTGTGAGGAGGTAGAACCTCCGATTGTGTCTTACTAAACACGTCGATGAAATCCGCATATGCTTCAGGAAGAGCGGAATCATTAGCCGGGGGCGTTTCCACTCCCGCGAGGACTGTGGTAGGAGAAATGACCGGCAATGGTGTGGCGTCTGACTCTGGCTCCCACTGAATTGTCTTGCCATCCCTCCAATCAATGCGTGGGATGTGCTGTTGTAGCCAGGGTAATCCTAGGATAACTGGAACGACAGGAGAGTGCATCACGTCAAGGGATATAATTTCGGTATGAGTACCGGCAGAAAGGGTGAGAGGAAGAGTCTCTAACGTGATGAAGGCAGGTTGCAAAGGACGACCATCAATAGCCTCGAGGCCAATCGGCGATTTCTTAGCGATGAGCGGAATCTTAAGAGTAGCAAAATCTTGATCCACAAAGTTACCCCCGGATCCTGAATCAAGAAAAGCGGCTGTGGTTACGCGAAAATTCAGACCTTCAAGCGAGACTGGAAGCATAATTCTCTTAGGGAGTTCCTCTTCAGAGATAGGGTGAGAAGATATTGACCCCAAAATGAGTCCCTCTTGCCCCATTGGTCGTGTTTGTTCTTTGGGCCTTAAAGGACAAAAATGTACCGTATGTTCAGGAGATCCACAGTAGTAGCAAAGGCCCTCATTCCGGCGACGAGGCCTTTCGGCAGTCCGGTCAGGGGTTCTATCGGCAGTCCTGTCGGTATTACGGAACTCTTGACTGGCAATCTGCATGGGTTCCACAGTGTCTAGAACAGGACGAATAGCTGGGAAGGACCTGGGAAGAATAGGGTCAGAAGAGAAAATTCTGGGACGCTGGCGTTCATGACGGCGCTGTTGAAGGCGCTGATCCACTCGTATGCATAGTGCGATCAATTCCTCCAATCCCTGGGGCCTGGGCTGAACTGCAAGTTCATCCTTTACAGAGTCGGACAAACCTTGCCAAAACACAGCAATAAGGGCTTCTTGGTTCCAATGCGTCTCCGCCGCGACAGTCCGGAATTCCAATGCGTATTTGGCAACAGACCTACGACCTTGAGACAATTGAACAAGAGAAGCAGCGGCAGTATCTCTGCGGGCGGGAATATCAAATACCTGCTGGAATTCTTGGCGGAAGAGCTGGTAATCCTGGGTGGTTTCTGCACGCAACTCCCAGATGGGAGAGGCCCACGCCAAGGCGTCCCCGTTAAAAGAGAGTAAACATAGGCTACCTTGGTGCATCCGGTGGGGAACAGGCTGGGAGAAATCTCAAATTGTATTTCACATTCGTTCAAAAACCCACGACAGGCTAGAGGGTCACCCGTATATGCTTTAGGCGTAGGAATCCTGAGTTCTGATGGCCGGTCGCCACCCTGCGCGGCTGGAATAGGCTGTAGTGAAAGCTGGGAAAGCTGTTGTACCAGGCTTGTGATCTGAGTTCCCAAAGTACCAATGCAAATCGCAAGTTCCCTGATTAGTTGGCCCACCTCAGTCAGGTCTGTTTCTGTTGGGCTCTGCATAATGTCACGCTGTGCAGCCCGCAGACCAGGCCAGTCCCCTGTACTGAGGTGGGATGTTGAATATACACACCGACAGCAGAGGGAGCGGGTCCGGGATGTGGTTGTAGCGTGGCCAGGCCTGGGTTAAGATTTAGAATAGTCGTTGTACTTGCCGAGTTCAGGAGTATAGAGAGTTCTGTAGATAAATCCGTTTCCGTGTCCAAGGGTCTGAGAGGTAAGAATCGTGATGGGTAAGCTGAAGTCGGGAGCCAGAGGAGTAAGTAAGACAAGCCGGTTCAAATCTGTAGGAGTAAAGACAAACAGGAGCACGACACAGTATCCAGGCTACACAGGAAGCAAGGAGCTATGCAGAGCAAGGAAGTGAAGGCAAAGCAGGATATTTAAAGCGACAGTGACCAATCCGGACGAGGGGCATGGCGGAGGCGTGTCGAGGAGCTGCTCGTGAGTGGCTGAGAGACCAGGAAATAGTAGAGCCCAGCTGAGGGTCTGTAACACCAGTGCCAGAATCCAAGATGGCGACGGCAGAGTTCAAGGTATGCACTGGGCGGCGGCATGGGTAGCGACGGGGGGCAGGGGCAGCAGCCGCTGCAGTACTGGTAGTGGGTAAGGAGGGGTCACGCTGCAAGGGACGTGGCCCCCGATTCCTTACACGCAGCCAGCAGCTGGGTTTGGCTACAGAGAGGATGAATTGGCGTTGGCTTGAGAAACAAGGGATGTGCTTGGCCGATCTGCAACCTGCACTGGACAAAGCGTTAGCGGAGTTTCCGGTGAAACCTGATGTTATTTTACTGCACCTCAGGGGGGGGAACGACCCGGCAAACACCAGAACACTGGAGGTAATCTATGGGTCACCGCAGGAATGCGCCCGCGTGGAGGCGTTGGGAAGCAATGTCTTAGTCATATGGTCAGAAATTATTCCAAGGCGGATAGGGAGGGGGCCAGGAAAGGGGATCGGGAAGGAGAAAGCTAGGAAGAAGGTTAACAGGACCACGGGCAAATTCATCCTCTCCTGCGGCGGTAAAATACAGAGACACAGATACATCGATACCAAGGGCGGTAGCTGGCACAGAAGGGACGGGGTACACCTATCGCCAAAAAGGTTGGATGTGTTCTTGAGGAATATCAGGGGGATAGTGCAAGAATAAACAGGGTCAGAGGTCACAGCTTGGGGTGGGACGTGTTGGCTCCAGGAGGGGCCTCCGGGTGGTGGAGCTTGCGGAGAACGGGTGAGGACTTTGGGATCCCCTCTTTGTGGAGCCCCCAGAACAGCTCGGCAGGCTGGAGGTGCCTCCAGACCCAGTGGGTGGGGAGGGAATGCAGCCCAGCAGCGGCTGATAAGGATATCACCCCCCTTTTCTAAGAGCGGGAGGGGGAGGGAGCGCGGCTAATTGCCGGCTGGGCGAGAATCTCCCCCCCCATACAGTGCTGGGGGGTTTAACTGAGGCTGTTAAAATAAAGCTGTGACCTTTTTCTTCCAACGTTATGTGTGGTCTCAAGTTATTGATGTTTTAGCTGGGCATTAAGCCTTTAAGCTGTGTACATGTATACAATATATATATGTATATACACACACACACCTCTCCCGCACACAGTGGCGTATGTACACTGCGTTCCCTAACTGTACTGGCTGGCAGAGTCTCTGCACGGTAACAGGTGATGCGTTTGCCTCCCGGCTTTCTGATTGGCCACCTGGTTTGATTATTAATAACGAAGTCTCATGATTTCCCCTAAACCTCAGGGTGGAAAGTTTCTCTCCCCCCCCCTCACTCTCTCCTGCCCCCATCCCCCTCTCTCTCCCCCCCTCAGCCTCAGCTTCCTCTGTCTCCTGGTTACTGTGAAATCCCCGGCTCTGCCTGTCTGACCGCTTTATGTTCCCCTCCCTGGCACACAGTAATAATGATATAGAGACGCTCTGCAGGGGATAATGGAGCGACGCTCTGCAGGGACTCTCTGGCAGGAGTTAATGGAGCGACGCTCTGCAGGGACTCTGGCAGGGAAGGGGTTGATGGAGCGACGCACTGCAGGGTCTCTGGCAGGCATAGATGGAGCGATGCTCTGCAGAGCAGGGGATAATGGAGAGACGCTCTGCAGGGTCACTCTGGCAGGGGTTTATGGAGCGATGCTCTGCAGGACGGAGCGATGCTCTGCAGGGTCTCTCTCCAGACATACACATTACTCCTGGTTGTGCTGTAGCTGCCCTTCTCCCGGTAACACATGATGAGGCTGCTGTCTGTGCTGTGATTGGCTGGTTCTCTGCGTCCCTCTGTGGGATATTATTGGGGGAGTCACACAGATCTGGTTTCTCCGCTTCCCTCCTAATGTCTGTTTCGCTTCCCTCTGTTCCTGGCTGCTGAGTTTAGTTGTGTTATTTAACCCGTGCGCGTCTCACCGCACGCTTCAGACGCAGACACAGAACAAAAAAACATTATTTTATTCTAGAGATATATAGAACGTTAATATATATATATAGTGTTCGACAATTATATACATTTACATGCCCGGGGCGGGTGGATTTAACCCCGGGCGAGTAAATATTGGCCGAAGCAGCACACGTGTGTTTTTTAAATTTCCGCGCTCGCGCTGCTGTTTTTCCCCGCGCTCGCGCTGCTGTTTTTCCCGCGCTCGCGCTGCTGTTTTTTCCCGCGCTCGCGCTGCTGTTTTCCCGCGCTTGCATTGCTGTTTTTCCCGCGCTCGCGCTGCTGTTTTTCCCGGGCTCGCGCTGCTGTTTTTCCCGCGCTCGCGCTGCTGTTTTTCCCGGGCTCGCGCTGCTGTTTTTCCCGGGCCTCGCGCTGCTGTTTTTCCCGGGCTCGCGGCTGCTGTTTTCCCGGGCTCGCGCTGCTGTTTTTCCCGCGCTCGCGCTGGAGAAAAAAAAAAAAAAAAGCCGGAGGCGGGTTCATGTTGTTGGGGGAGATGGAGGAGGGGAAGGTGGAGGAGGGGAAGGGGGAGGTGGAGGAGGGGACGGGGGAGATGGAGGAGGGAAGGGGGGAGGTGGAGGAGGGGAAGGGGGGAGGTGGAGGAGGGGGAAGGGGGGGAGGTGGAGGAGGGGAAGGGGGGAGGTGGAGGAGAGGAAGGGGGGGAGGTGGAGGAGGGGAAGGCGGAGGTGGAGGAGGGGAAGGGGGGAGGGTGGAGGAGGGAAGGGGGGAGGTGGGAAGGAGGGAGTGAAGGGGAGGTGGAGGGGGGTGGAGGGGAGGTGAGTGGAGGGGAGGTGAAGGGTGGTGAGGGGTGTTGAGGGGGGGGTGAAGGGGGAGGGGTGTTGAGGGGGGGTGACGGCAGGTGAAGGGGGGGTGACGGGAGGTGACGGGGGAGGTGAAGGGGGTGAGGGGAGGTGAAGGGGGTTGAGGAGGAGTTGAGGGAGGGGGTGAGGGGAGGTGAAGGGGGGAGGTGTAGGGGGGTGCCGGGAGAGGGAGGGGGGTGAGGAGAGTTGAGGGAGGGGAGGAGGTGTAGGAGGGTTGATGGGAGGTGAGAGGGGGGGTGACGAGAGGTGAGAGGGGGGGGTGACGGAGGTGAAGGGGGGTTGACGGGAGGTGAAGGGGGGTGACGGGAGGTGAAGGGGGGGTGACGGGAGGTGAAGGGGGGTGACGGGAGGTGAAGGGGGGGGTGACGGGAGGTGAAGGGGGGGTGACGGGAGGTGAAGATGGGGGTGACGTGAGGTGAAGGGGGGGTGACGGAGGTGAAGGGGGGTGACGGAGGTGAAGGGGAGTGACGGGAGGTGAAGGGGGGTGACGGGAGGTGAAGGGAGTGACGGGAGGTGAAGGGGGTGACGGGAGGTGAAGGGGGGGTGCCGGGAGGTGAAGGGGGGGTGCCGGGAGGTGAAGGGGAGGGTGA
>NW_027453858.1:333790-384051 GCF_040206685.1 Ascaphus truei | reverse complement strand
TCCCCCACTCAGCTCTCTCTCCCCCACTCGCTCTCTCTCTCCCCCACTCTCTCTCCCCACTCTCTCTCTCCCCCCACTCTCTCCCCTCTCTCCCCCACTCTCTCCTCTCTCCCCCACTCTCTCCCTCTCCCCCACTCTCTCTCCCCCACACTCTCTCTTTCTCTCCCCCACACTCTCTCTCTCCCCCACACTCTCTCTCCCCCACACACTCTCTCCCCCACACTCTCTCTCTCTCTCTCCCCCACACTCTCTCTCTCTCCCCCACACTCTCTCTCTCTCCCCCACACTCTCTCTCTCTCCCCCACACACTCTCTCTCTCTGTCCGCCACACTCTCTCACACTCTGGATCTGGATCTCTTATTTACCCTATATATCTTAACTGCCCTATACTACACCGAAATAACCTATACTGCTTTCTTCCAGATCTGACTCAAGCTTCACACGGAAGACAGGTAGGGAACACCTCCCCTCCAATGTATAACATTGCGGGAATGAAGGGTACCCCGGACATTGAGGGACTGCGGATCAGGTAAGATCCCAGGCGGGATTGCTGCTTTAGATATTGTGAAGCGGGGACGTCCAGACACTGGTTAAGGGGTTCAGGAAACTAGTCATTCACACCTGGCTTTTATTTCTAGATCCAACATTTACACACACACACACGTTAAAAGGACTAATTGTAGTATAATGTAATACAATAAATTCATTTATGTCAAAAACGAATGTTCTGACTAGGAATTTATTAAATGTATTTTATTTATATATTTTATTTTAAAGCGGGGTTGGGGGCGGGACTAGGGGCGGAGTTGGGGGCGGGACTAGGGGCGGAGTTGGGGGCGGGACTAGGGGCAGAGTTGGGGGCGGGAGTAGGTGGCGAGTAGATTTTTTGGTTGGGCGAGTAGATTTTTGGGTGATTTGTCGAACACTATATATATATATATATGCTCCTAAATCATTTGTACAACCTGAAGATGCGCCCAAATTCAGCCCCGCCATTTATATTACACCCATATTATCTCTGGGTGTGTGTATAAATATACTTGTGTGTGTGTGTGTGTGTGTGTATGCATGTTAAATGTATCCACATACATTATTGTGTGTTCTGTTTGTCCATGATCTCGGTGTGTAGAGTACGTGAGTTACTACTGATCAGATCCTAGTGAGAGAGCCTCTCACATACAGGGCCCAGGGGTGACCAACAACTGGGGGTCCGATATTTTCTGGGGGGCGCGACGGTTACAGAGGCTTGTGATGTCACATTTGGGTGGGAAATGGTTCAACAGCCATCTGATTGGCTGTTAAAACCACGTTCCCTTTTTTTTCTTTTCCCAATGACGTCATTTAAAGGGGGTGAAGCCAGCCAATCAGAATGGCTGATCTTCATTTCCCTTTTACATGACGTCACTAAATCCAAGATGGCCGGCGTCACATGGTATTTCATCCCCAATCTGATTGGCTGTAGTAGACCATGTGACAGAGTAATGTTTGGAAAGGATGTGACGTCATCCAAAGGGAGTCACATGGTCTACTGCAACCAATCAGATTGGTGCATGGAGCAGAGGACGGGGTAGGACACTATAGCCCATTGCCTGGATGATTTCCTCCTATTGGGGTCCCCCCGATTCCCCACTTTGCAAGGGGCTGTTAGAGCGCCGCGCTCATGGGGGATTTGGGGCTAACATTAGCAGAGGATAAAACAGGGGGCCCGGTCAGCACCTTATCATTCCTAGGGATAGAGATCTATACAGTGGCCGGGGAATCGAGGCTGCCCAGGGTCAAAGGCGGACGTGTGAAGGAGGCGGAGCGTCCCATGATGCAAGTGAGAGACGCGATCGGGAGGGAGCGTGCCTGCTTACACGTATACACCAGGAAGCCGTGTCCGGAGTAGGGCTGAGTGCGCCCAGAGTCCCTCTCTGCGATTTAAACCTCGGGAAGGTGGGAGTGTTCCCTTTCCCCTGTACAGTATGTTGTATGTTTTGCATCAAGTAAATGATACTGCACTATTGTGTTGGCATTTGTGTTTTCTTGTTCATATGAGGTTTACCAGGAGCCCACAGCCCAGAGGGTTCGGTCCCATGGGGCAGCAGGAGATGGGATATCAGTGTTTATTTGTAATCACTGGGTTATTCGCACACTACATTGCGCTGTTTATTCATTTGCGTCACGAACACTTGTTTGTTTAGTTTTGTAGGTATTGCGGTTTAGGGAAACCTGCGGTTGTTTAGGCAGCATTTCATATTCACTTATATTCATTTAATATAATAGTTTGTTTCACAGAAATTATTCCAAGGCGGATGAGGAGGGGGCCAGGAAAGGGGATCGGGAAGGAAAAGGATAGGAAGAAGGTTAACAGGGCCACGGGCAAACTCATCCTCTCCTGCGGGCGTAAAATACCGAGACACAGATACATCGATACCATGGGCGGCAGCTGGTGCAGAAGGGACGGGGTACAGCTATCGCCAAAGAGGTTGGATGTGTTCTTAAGAAATATCAGTGGGATATTGCAAGAATAGAAAGAGTCAGAGGCCACAACTTGGGGTGGGCGTGAGGGGGGTAGGGTGAGTCCGCAAGGAGAGAGTCTCAGAGGCTATGCTGAGGGCTCAGTTTAGGCTTCACAGTCTCGGGTGCCAGTCTCAGGGGGTATGGTGAGTCTGCAGGGGTGGGAGTCTGTGGCAGTATGTGTGTGTGTCACAGTGGAGTAGGTGTGTCTGTGATGTCAGCATACCTCCTGGCCAATGAGAGCCGTGGGGGGGGGGGGCATGGGCGGGCGGACCGACGGACCAATGAGATTCCCCACATCTACTAACAATCAAACACTTTTTTATTTTTATATATATATATATATATATATATATATATATATGAAAACAAACAAAGGAAGAAAGGCAGCGCCTCTGGTTAAAAGAGATGTGTACTTCTCAAGATGACACGTTGGACGCCGGATATTACGTCATCATAGAGCGCTGGAGCAGACCGATCCATGCGCTGGTGTGACAGAGGCCTGGCAAATCGGAGTTACCTTCTTGGACTCTAAAACAGCCATTTACATTCATCGGCCCTGGAAATCTGCTGAGACATCTGCTGGGACGCTTGCCCATCCTGCTCTGTTATTGCAATTCATCCTAAGGACATGAAGCAGTAACCGGATGGTGGTGATTATATCACGCAATGCTTAATTTATTTGTACTTTTGTAAGTGCATTTTTATCCCCCCTCTCCCCCTTCCCCTCATTAAATTTACTATTTTACACTATGGGGCGTGCGCTCTCTCCTCTCTTTTTTTCATATATATATATATATAAAAAGATATAGGGCCCGATCCTAGTGCATTATTACTAAAAAACACATACTGTAATTGGTACCGCAAGAATCCCACACTAATACTAAATTGAAATTTGGTATATTAAATTGGGTGAAAAGCTGGTCATTTTTGTAGCTTTCATCCAAACATATTCCTTCAAGATGTTAAACTTTAGATTCATGGTAGCAATTGGCATAATTATAAAGTCATCTGGTCTACAAATTACATTTATTATGTTCAACATTTCATATTCATCTCTATTAGCTAATTAATAGAATTACTTTATATTGGCACACATTTACTGTATGCAAAAATATCTATTCGTAATTGCTGTTCCTCCATAAATAAGCCTAATTAATTATGTAGCATATTTAGAAGTCCTCAATTGTTCATAATATGAACATAATTTGGATACAAACCAAAAATTAAAATTTGAACACATTGTTGCAAGTGTTTATATGTTCTTTATATGTTTATATAAGAAGACTGTGAATTAATTAAGTATTTGTTCTGTAAACACGTTAATTTGTCTGCTAGTATTAGAGATTTCAGTATATATAACACACAGGTGTAAAGCTGATATATCTCTTTTGATTGGTTTCTGGGGGTATATATACGCCACGTGCGTACACAGAACCCATCCCCTGAAGAAGTCAATTAATCTGAAGAAACGCGTGGGGCTACACGTGTCGCGGATATCACAGGTGTTGTGAGCGGAGGTTGATACTAGCTACGTACACCGAAGAACTGAGGGAATCCGCTGCCCCAGTTACGACGTTCCCTGCCCAGAACAGAACTGACTCCGCGCCAGTTGTCGGAGGACTATCCAATAGCTGACACCACTGGGAGTTACCTGCTGGACGGGTGCTCGTGACGGAGCGCGCAGACGGGTCGGAGCAGAGGAGAGGAGTTATATCACCACGGTTGGGGCATGAGTATTTATCTCATAAAACACCTAAATTACATCTATGTTTGTGAGTTTTTAATGGTGACTGTTTTAGTGATAATGCTCTAGGATCGGGCGCAATGCCGGTTTGTGAAGGGAGGTCGTGGTACCCATAGAGAAAGCTGCCGATATCCTGATATGTGCATCAAGACAAAACTATTGTGACCATTATTCCGTGGACTTTATTCTGTATGCTTTTCAGTCTTGGACTTTTTTATATATATTTTTCATCTTTTACTTTAGAAGTCATTTTTTTAAATAAATAAATTGTTTTTTCTATTTTTTGATTCACTACATATATTTGTATTTTGCTTTTAACCAACCTCACACTGATGAGACCCACAAGATCGAAACAGTCTGCCTGTGAGTGGGTTCACTGGCTTTGCATCTCATCCCAGGCTGTATGTTTATAAGCTGTGTTTAAAGCAGCGAGCATTGGCTTAAGGGTTCCATGTATTAATGGCTTTAAGACAAAAGGTGGCACTGTGTGCTCATTTGCATGTAATTTCCCAGAATCCCTTGCTGGAGTGGGAGCACTGTATGCTGGGTGATAATGGTGAAAGGCAGGGTGCAGACCTGTCTAAGACATGTGAATGTGCTCACAAGTAATATTTGTATCTGATATATGCTATATGGTGGAGGTTTTTAGTCACCTTTTCACCCACAATATTCCAAATAATGTGTACACACACACACACACACTGCTCTCCCCTCTCTCCCGCACACAGTGGCGTATTTACACTGCGTTCCCTAACTGCACTGGCTGTCAGTCTCTGCACGGTAACAGGTGATGCGATTTGCCTCCCGGCTCTGATTGGCCACCTGTTTTTAAATTATTAATGATGAAGTCTAATGATTTCCCTTAAACCTCTCCCCCCCTCTCTCCCAACCCCCCCCCCCTCTCTCCCAACCCCTCTTCCCTCTCCCCCAACCCCTCTTCCCTCTCCCCCAACCCCTCTTCCCTCTACCCCAACCCCTCCCCCCTCTCTCTCCCCCAACCCCTCCCCCCTCTCACTCCCCCAACCCCTCCCCCCTCTCACTCCCCCAACCCCTTCCCCCTCTCACTCCCCCAACCCCTTCCCCCTCTCACTCCCCCCCTCTCTCTTCCCCCTTCTCTCCCAACCCCCCTCTCTCTTCCCCAACCCCCCCTCTTACTCCCCCAACCCTTCCCCCCTCTCTCTCCCCCAACCCCCCTGTCTCCTGGTTACTGTGAAATCCCCAGCTCTGCTCAGCCCTGTCTGACCGCTTTCTGTGCCCCTCCCTGGCACACAGTAATAATAATATAGAGACGCTCTTCAGGGTCATTCTGGCATAGGTTGATGGAGCGATGCTCTGCAGGGCAGGGGTAAATGGAGCGACGCTCTGCAGGGTCTCTGGCAGGGGTTGATGGAGTGATGCTCTGCAGGCAGGGGTTAATGGAGCGACGTTCTGCAGGGTCTCTGGCAGGGGTTGATGGAGCGACGCTCTGCAGGGCAGGGGTAAATGGAGCGACGCTCTGCAGGGTCTCTGGCAGGAGTTGAAGGAGTGATGCTCTGCAGGGCAGGGGTTAATGGAGCAACGCTCTGCAGGGTCTCCGGCAGGGATTGATGGAGTGATGCTCTGCAGGGCAGGGGTTAATGGAGCGACGCTCTGCAGGGTCTCTGGCAGGGGTTGATGGAGTGATGCTCTGCAGGGCAGGGGTTAATGGAGCGACGCTCTGCAGGGTCACTGGCAGGGGTTGATGGAGTGATGCTCTGCAGGCAGGGGTTAATGGAGCGACGTTCTGCAGGGTCTCTGGCAGGGGTTGATAGAGCGACGCTCTGCAGGTCGGGGGATAAGGCCTTGGCCAGGGTGGTGCTGAGCGGGAACGCTTACGCTGGACGCCATGACACATTGAAGCAATGTGTGTGGCCAGCGTGTGTGGACGCATGCGCGGTACTTAGCAAAATTGAATATGTCTCTCGCTCGCGTCACATGAGTGGTTCGCCCAACGAGAGCGAACCAGCTCAGTGACATCATGGTCGTGCACCCCGAATTGCCCCCCCCCCTCGTGTGGTCACCTAGCCAGCCACAAATCTCTCGGCCGAGCAGGGAGCGTGACGTCACCGCGCATGAGCGCCAGCGCGCTAGCTCTCTGCCTGGCCGCAACCTCCTGGAGCGATGTTCTGCAGGGTCTCTCTGGCAGGGGTTGATGGAGTGACGCTCTGCAGGGTAGGGGATAATGGAGCAACGCTCTGCAGTGTCTCCCTCCACACATACACATTACTCCTGGTTGTGCTGTAGCTGCCTTTCTCCCGGTAACAGATGTTGAGGCTGCTCTCAGTACTGTGATTGGCTGGTTCTCTGCATCCCTCTGTGGGATGTTATTGGGGGAGTCACACAGAGGGATCTGGTTTCTTCGCTTCCCTCCTAATGTCTGATTCACTTCCCTCTGTTCCTAAGGTCGTCCGATAGCTACATAAAGAGAAGCGCTAGAACAAGAGGTCATCTCATAGCTACATAGAACAAGAGGTCGTCCGATGGCTACATAAAGAGAAGCGCTAGATCAAGAGGTCGTTCGATAGCTACATAAAGAGAAGCGCTAGAACAAGAGGTCGTCCGAAAGCTACATAAAGAGAAGTGCTAGATCAAGAGGTCGTTCGATAGCTACATAAAGAGAAGTGCTAGAACAAGAGGTCGTCGAATAACTACATAAAGAGAAGCGCTAGAACAAGAGGTTGTGTGATAGCTACATAAAGAGAAGCGCTAGAACAAGAGGCCGTCCAATTGCTACATAAAGAGAAGCGCTAGAACAAGAGGTCGTCCGATAGCTACATAAAGAGAAGCGCTAGAACAAGAGGTCGTCCGATAGCTACATAAAGAGAAGCGCTAGAACAAGGGGTCGTGTGATAAATACATAAAGAGAAGCGCTAGAAGAAGAGGTCGTCCGATAGCTACATAAAGAGAAGCACTAGAACAAGAGGTCGTCCGATAGCTACATAAAGAGAAGCGCTAGAACAAGAGGTCGTCCGATAACTACATAAAGAGAAGCGCTAGAACAAGAGGTCGTCCAATAGCTACATAAAGAGAAGCGCTAGAACAAGAGGTCGTCCGATAGCTACATAAAGAGAAGCGCTAGAACAAGAGGTCGTGTGATAACTACATAAAGAAAAGCGCTAGAACTAGAGGTCGTCCGATAACTACATAAAGAGAAGCGCTAGAACAAGAGGTCGTCCGTTAGCTACATAAAGAGAAGCGCTAGAACAAGAGGTCGTCCGATAGCTACATAAAGAGAAGCGCTAGAACAAGAGGTCGTGTGATAACTACATAAAGAAAAGCGCTAGAACAAGAATTCGTCTGATAACTACATAAAGAGAAGCGCTAGAACAAGGGGTCATGTGATAAATACATAAAGAGAAGCGCTAGAACAAGAGGTCGTTCGATAGCTACATAAAGAGAAGAGCTAGAACAAGAGGTCGTCGGATAGCAACATACAGAGAAGGGCTAGAACAAGAGGTCATCTCATAGCTACATAAAGAGAAGCGCTAGAACAAGGGGTCGTGTGATAAATACATAGAGAAGCGCTAGAACAAGAGGTCGTCCGATAGCTACATAAAGAGAAGCGCTAGAACAAGAGGTCGTTGAATAAGTACATAAAGAGAAGCGCTAGAACAAGAGGTTGTGTGATAGCTACATAAAGAGAAGCGCTAGAACAAGAGGTCGTCCGATAGCTACATAAAGAGAAGAGCTAGAACAAGAGGTCGTCCGATAGCTACATAAAGAGAAGCGCTAGAACAAGAGGTTGTGTGATAGCTACATAAAGAGAAGCGCTAGAACAAGAGGTCGTCCGATAGCTACATAAAGAGAAGCGCTAGAACAAGAGGCCGTCCAATTGCTACATAAAGAGAAGCGCTAGAACAAGAGGTCGTCCGATAGCTACATAAAGAGAAGCGCTAGAACAAGAGGTCGTCCGATAGCTACATAAAGAGAAGCGCTAGAACAAGGGGTCGTGTGATAAATACATAAAGAGAAGCGCTAGAAGAAGAGGTCGTCCGATAGCTACATAAAGAGTAGCGCTAGAACAAGGGGTCGTGTGATAAATACATAAAGAGAAGCGCTAGAAGAAGAGGTCGTCCGATAGCTACATAAAGAGAAGCGCTAGAACAAGAGGTCGTCCGTTAGCTACATAAAGAGAAGCGCTAGAACAAGAGGTCGTCCGATAGCTACATAAAGAGAAGCGCTAGAACAAGAGGTCGTGTGATAACTACATAAAGAAAAGCGCTAGAACTAGAGGTCGTCCGATTACTACATAAAGAGAAGCGCTAGAACAAGAATTCGTCTGATACCTACATAAAGAGAAGCGCTAGAACAAGGGGTCATGTGATAAATACATAAAGAGAAGCGCTAGAACAAGAGGTCGTTCGATAGCTACATAAAGAGAAGTGCTAGAACAAGGGGTCATCGGATAGCAACATACAGAGAAGCGCTATAACAAGAGGTCGTCGGATAGCTACATAAAGGGAAGGGCTAGAACAAGAGGTCATCTCATAGCTACATAAAGGGAAGCGCTAGAACAAGAGGTCGTTTATTAGCTACATAAAGAGAAGGGCTAGAACAAGAGGTCATCTCATAGCTACATAAAGAGAAGCGCTAGAACAAGAGGTCGTCCGATAGTTACATAAAGAGAAGCGCTAGAACAAGAGGTCGTCTATTAGCTACATAAAGAAAGGCGCTAGAACAAGAGGTCGTCCGATAGCTACATAAAGAGAAGCGCTAGAACAAAAGGTCGTCTATTAGCTACATAAAGAGAAGCACTAGAACAAGAGGTCTGATCGCTACATAAAGAGAAGCGCTAGAACTAGAGGTCGTCCGATAGCTACATAAAGAGAAGCGCTAGAACAAGAGGTCGTCTGATAGCTACATAAAGAGAAGCGCTAGAACTAGAGGTCGTCCGATAGCGACATAAAGAGAAGTGCTAGAACAAGAGGTCGTCCGATAGCTACATAAAGAGAAGCGCTAGAACAAGAGGTCGTCCGATAGCTACATAAAGAGAAGCGCTAGAACAAGAGGTCGTCCGATAGCTACATAAAGAGAAGCGCTAGAACAAGAGGTCGTCCGATAGCTACATAAAGAGAAGCGCTAGAACAAGAGGTCGTCCGATAGCTACATAAAGAGAAGAGCTAGAACAAGAGGTCGTCGGATAACTACATAAAGAGAAGCGCTAGAACAAGAGGTCGTGTGATAGCTACATAAAGAGAAGCGCTAGAACAAGAGGTCGTCCGATAGCTACATAAAGAGAAGCGCTAGAACAAGAGGTCGTCCGATAGCTACATAAAGAGAAGCGCTAGAACAAGAGGTCGTCCGATAGCTACATAAAGAGAAGCGCTAGAACAAGAGGTCGTCCGATAGCTACATAAAGAGAAGCGCTAGAACAAGAGGTCGTCCGATAGCTACATAAAGAGAAGCGCTAGAACAAGAGGTCGTCCGATAGCTACATAAAGAGAAGCGCTAGAACAAGAGGTCGTCGGATAACTACATAAAGAGAAGCGCTAGAACAAGAGGTCGTCTATTAGCTACATAAAGAGAAGCGCTAGAACAAGAGGTCGTCCCATAGCTACATAAAGAGAAGCGCTAGAACAAGAGGTCGTCTGATAGCTACATACAGAGAAGCGCTAGAACAAGAGGTCGTGTGATAGCTACCTAAAGAGAAGCGCTAGAACAAGAGGTCGTCCGATAGCTACATAAAGAGAAGCGCTAGAACAAGAGGTCGTCTGATAGCTACATAAAGAGAAGCGCTAGAACAAGAGATCGTCCGATAGCTACATAAAGAGAAGCGCTAGAAGAAGAGGTCGTCCGATAGCTACATAAAGAGAAGCGCTAGAACAAGAGGTCGTCGGATAACTACATAAAGAGAAGCGCTAGAACAAGAGGTCGTCTATTAGCTACATAAAGAGAAGCGCTAGAACAAGAGGTCGTCTATTAGCTATATAAGAGAAGCGCTAGAACAAGAGGTCGTGTGATAGCTACATAAAGAGAAGCGCTAGAACAAGAGGTCGTCCGGTAGCTACATAAAGAGAAGCGCTAGAACAAGAGGTCGTCCGATAGCTACATAAAGAGAAGCGCTAGAACAAGAGGTCGTCTATTAGCTACATAAAGAGAAGCGCTAGAACAAGAGGTCGTCCAATAGCTACATAAAGAGAAGCGCTAGAACAAGAGGTCGTCCGATAGCTACATAAAGAGAAGCGCTAGAACAAGAGGTCGTCCGATAGCTACATAAAGAGAAGCGCTAGAACAAGAGGTCGTCCGTTAACTACATAAAGAGAAGCGCTAGAACAAGAGGTCGTCTATTAGCTACATAAAGAGAGGCGCTAGAACAAGAGGTCGTCCGATAGCTACATAAAGAGAAGCGCTAGAACAAAAGGTTGTCTATTAGCTACATAAAGAGAAGCACTAGAACAAGAGGTCTGATCGCTACATAAAGAGAAGCGCTAGAACTAGAGGTCGTCTGATAGCTACATAAAGAGAAGCGCTAGAACAAGAGGTCGTCTGATAGCTACATAAAGAGAAGCGCTAGAACAAGAGGTCGTCCGATAGCTAGATAAAGAGAAGAGCTAGAACAAGAGGTCGTCGGATAACTAAATAAAGAGAAGCGCTAGAACAAGTGGTCGTGTGATAGCTACATAAAGAGAAGCGCTAGAACAAGAGGTCGTCCGATAGCTACATAAAGAGAAGCGCTAGAACAAGAGGTCGTCCGATAGCTACATAAAGAGAAGCGCTAGAACAAGAGGTCGTCCGATAGCTACATAAAGAGAAGCGCTAGAACAAGAGGTCGTCTGATAGCTACATAAAGAGAAGCGCTAGAACAAGAGGTCGTCCGATAGCTACATAAAGAGAAGCGCTAGAACAAGAGGTCGTCCGATAGCTACATAAAGAGAAGCGCTAGAACAAGAGGTCGTCGGATAACTACATAAAGAGAAGCGCTAGAACAAGAGGTCGTCTATTAGCTACATAAAGAGAAGCGCTAGAACAAGAGGTCGTCCCATAGCTACATAAAGAGAAGCGCTAGAACAAGAGGTCGTCTGATAGCTACATACAGAGAAGCGCTAGAACAAGAGGTCGTGTGATAGCTACCTAAAGAGAAGCGCTAGAACAAGAGGTCGTCCGATAGCTACATAAAGAGAAGCGCTAGAACAAGAGGTCGTCTGATAGCTACATAAAGAGAAGCGCTAGAACAAGAGGTCGTCCGATAACTACATAAAGAGAAGCACTAGAACAAGAGGTCGTCCGATAGCTACATAAAGAGAAGCGCTAGAACAAGAGGTCGTCGGATAACTACATAAAGAGAAGCGCTAGAACAAGAGGTCGTCTATTAGCTACATAAAGAGAAGCGCTAGAACAAGAGGTCGTCTATTAGCTATATAAGAGAAGCGCTAGAACAAGAGGTCGTGTGATAGCTACATAAAGAGAAGCGCTAGAACAAGAGGTCGTCCGGTAGCTACATAAAGAGAAGCGCTAGAACAAGAGGTCGTCCGATAGCTACATATAGAGAAGCGCTAGAACAAGAGGTCGTCTATTAGCTACATAAAGAGAAGCGCTAGAACAAGAGGTCGTCCAATAGCTACATAAAGAGAAGCGCTAGAACAAGAGGTCGTCCGATAGCTACATAAAGAGAAGCGCTAGAACAAGAGGTCGTCCGATTGCTACATAAAGAGAAGCGCTAGAACAAGAGGTCGTCCGTTAACTACATAAAGAGAAGCGCTAGAACAAGAGGTCGTCTATTAGCTACATAAAGAGAGGCGCTAGAACAAGAGGTCGTCCGATAGCTACATAAAGAGAAGCGCTAGAACAAAAGGTTGTCTATTAGCTACATAAAGAGAAGCACTAGAACAAGAGGTCTGATCGCTACATAAATAGAAGCGCTAGAACTAGAGGTCGTCTGATAGCTACATAAAGAGAAGCGCTAGAACAAGAGGTCGTCTGATAGCTACATAAAGAGAAGCGCTAGAACTAGAGGTCGTCCGATAGCTAGATAAAGAGAAGAGCTAGAACAAGAGGTCGTCGGATAACTAAATAAAGAGAAGCGCTAGAACAAGAGGTCGTGTGATAGCTACATAAAGAGAAGCGCTAGAACAAGAGGTCGTCCGATAGCTACATAAAGAGAAGCGCTAGAACAAGAGGTCGTCCGATAGCTACATAAAGAGAAGCGCTAGAACAAGAGGTCGTCCGATAGCTACATAAAGAGAAGAGCTAGAACAAGAGGTCGTCTGATAGCTACATAAAGAGAAGCGCTAGAACAAGAGGTCGTCCGATAGCTACATAAAGAGAAGCGCTAGAACAAGAGGTCGTCCGATAGCTACATAAAGAGAAGCGCTAGAACAAGAGGTCGTCGGATAACTACATAAAGAGAAGCGCTAGAACAAGAGGTCGTCTATTAGCTACATAAAGAGAAGCGCTAGAAAAAGAGGTCGTCCCATAGCTACATAAAGAGAAGCGCTAGAACAAGAGGTCATGTGATAGCTACCTAAAGAGAAGCGCTAGAACAAGAGGTCGTCCGATAGCTACATAAAGAGAAGCGCTAGAACAAGAGGTCGTCCGATAGCTACATAAAGAGAAGCGCTAGAACAAGAGGTCGTCCGATAGCTACATAAAGAGAAGCGCTAGAACAAAAGGTCGTCTGATAGCTACATAAAGAGAAGCGCTAGAACAAGAGGTCGTCCGATAGCTACATAAAGAGAAGCGCTAGAACAAGAGGTCGTCTATTAGCTACATAAAGAGAAGCGCTAGAACAAGAGGTCGTCCGATAGCTACATAAAGAGAAGCGCTAGAACAAGAGGTCGTCTATTAGCTACATAAAGAGTAGCGCTAGAACAAGAGGTCGTCTATTAGCTACATAAAGAGAAGCGCTAGAACAAGAGGTCGTCCATAGCTACATAAAGAGAAGCGCTAAAACAAGAGGTCGTGTGATAGCTACCTAAAGAGAAGCGCTAGAACAAGAGGTCATCCGATAGCTACATAAAGAGAAGCGCTAGAACAAGAGGTCGTCTGATAGCTACATAAAGAGAAGCGCTAGAACAAGAGGTCGTCCGATAGCTACATAAAGAGAAGCGCTAGAACAAGAGGTCCTCGGATAACTACATAAAGAGAAGCGCTAGAACAAGAGGTCGTCTATTAGCTACATAAAAAGAAGCGCTAGAACAAGAGGTCGTCTATTAGCTATATAAAGAGAAGCGCTAGAACAAGAGGTCGTGTATTAGCTATATAAGAGAAGCGCTAGAACAAGAGGTCGTGTGATAGCTACATAAAGAGAAGCGCTAGAACAAGAGGTCGTCCGGTAGCTACATAAAGAGAAGCGCTAGAACAAGAGGTCGTCCGATAGCAACATAAAGAGAAGCGCTAGAACAAGAGGTCGTCTATTAGCTACATAAAGAGAAGCGCTAGAACAAGAGGTCGTCCAATAGCTACATAAAGAGAAGCGCTAGAACAAGAGGTTGTCCGATAGCTACATAAAGAGAAGCGCTAGAACAAGAGGTCGTCCGATAACTACATAAAAAGAAGCGCTAGAACAAGAGGTCGTGTGATAGCTACATAAAGAGAAGCGCTAGAACAAGAGGTCGTCCGTTAGCTACATAAAGAGAAGCGCTAAAACAAGAGGTCGTCCGATAGCTACATAAAGAGAAGCGCTAGAACAAGGGGTCATGTGATAAATACATAAAGAGAAGCGCTAGAACAAGAGGTCGTTCGATAGCTACATAAAGAGAAGTGCTAGAACAAGCGGTCGTCGGATAACTACATAAAGAGAAGTGCTAGAACAAGGGGTCATCGGATAGCAACATACAGAGAAGCGCTATAACAAGTGGTCGTCGGATAGCTACATAAAGGGAAGGGCTAGAACAAGAGGTCATCTCATAGCTACATAAAGGGAAGCGCTAGAACAAGAGGTCGTCTATTAGCTACATAAAGAGAAGGGCTAGAACAAGAGGTCATCTCATAGCTACATAAAGAGAAGCGCTAGAACAAGAGGTCGTCTGATAGCTACATAAAGAGAAGCGCTAGAACTAGAGGTCGTCCGATAGCTAGATAAAGAGAAGAGCTAGAACAAGAGGTCGTCGGATAACTAAATAAAGAGAAGCGCTAGAACAAGAGGTCGTGTGATAGCTACATAAAGAGAAGCGCTAGAACAAGAGGTCGTCCGATAGCTACATAAAGAGAAGCGCTAGAACAAGAGGTCGTCCGATAGCTACATAAAGAGAAGCGCTAGAACAAGAGGTCGTCCGATAGCTACATAAAGAGAAGAGCTAGAACAAGAGGTCGTCTGATAGCTACATAAAGAGAAGCGCTAGAACAAGAGGTCGTCCGATAGCTACATAAAGAGAAGCGCTAGAACAAGAGGTCGTCCGATAGCTACATAAAGAGAAGCGCTAGAACAAGAGGTCGTCGGATAACTACATAAAGAGAAGCGCTAGAACAAGAGGTCGTCTATTAGCTACATAAAGAGAAGCGCTAGAAAAAGAGGTCGTCCCATAGCTACATAAAGAGAAGCGCTAGAACAAGAGGTCATGTGATAGCTACCTAAAGAGAAGCGCTAGAACAAGAGGTCGTCCGATAGCTACATAAAGAGAAGCGCTAGAACAAGAGGTCGTCCGATAGCTACATAAAGAGAAGCGCTAGAACAAGAGGTCGTCCGATAGCTACATAAAGAGAAGCGCTAGAACAAAAGGTCGTCTGATAGCTACATAAAGAGAAGCGCTAGAACAAGAGGTCGTCCGATAGCTACATAAAGAGAAGCGCTAGAACAAGAGGTCGTCTATTAGCTACATAAAGAGAAGCGCTAGAACAAGAGGTCGTCCGATAGCTACATAAAGAGAAGCGCTAGAACAAGAGGTCGTCTATTAGCTACATAAAGAGTAGCGCTAGAACAAGAGGTCGTCTATTAGCTACATAAAGAGAAGCGCTAGAACAAGAGGTCGTCCCATAGCTACATAAAGAGAAGCGCTAAAACAAGAGGTCGTGTGATAGCTACCTAAAGAGAAGCGCTAGAACAAGAGGTCATCCGATAGCTACATAAAGAGAAGCGCTAGAACAAGAGGTCGTCTGATAGCTACATAAAGAGAAGCGCTAGAACAAGAGGTCGTCCGATAGCTACATAAAGAGAAGCGCTAGAACAAGAGGTCCTCGGATAACTACATAAAGAGAAGCGCTAGAACAAGAGGTCGTCTATTAGCTACATAAAAAGAAGCGCTAGAACAAGAGGTCGTCTATTAGCTATATAAAGAGAAGCGCTAGAACAAGAGGTCGTGTATTAGCTATATAAGAGAAGCGCTAGAACAAGAGGTCGTGTGATAGCTACATAAAGAGAAGCGCTAGAACAAGAGGTCGTCCGGTAGCTACATAAAGAGAAGCGCTAGAACAAGAGGTCGTCCGATAGCAACATAAAGAGAAGCGCTAGAACAAGAGGTCGTCTATTAGCTACATAAAGAGAAGCGCTAGAACAAGAGGTCGTCCAATAGCTACATAAAGAGAAGCGCTAGAACAAGAGGTTGTCCGATAGCTACATAAAGAGAAGCGCTAGAACAAGAGGTCGTCCGATAACTACATAAAGAGAAGCGCTAGAACAAGAGGTCGTGTGATAGCTACATAAAGAGAAGCGCTAGAACAAGAGGTCGTCCGTTAGCTACATAAAGAGAAGCGCTAAAACAAGAGGTCGTCCGATAGCTACATAAAGAGAAGCGCTAGAACAAGGGGTCATGTGATAAATACATAAAGAGAAGCGCTAGAACAAGAGGTCGTTCGATAGCTACATAAAGAGAAGTGCTAGAACAAGCGGTCGTCGGATAACTACATAAAGAGAAGTGCTAGAACAAGGGGTCATCGGATAGCAACATACAGAGAAGCGCTATAACAAGTGGTCGTCGGATAGCTACATAAAGGGAAGGGCTAGAACAAGAGGTCATCTCATAGCTACATAAAGGGAAGCGCTAGAACAAGAGGTCGTCTATTAGCTACATAAAGAGAAGGGCTAGAACAAGAGGTCATCTCATAGCTACATAAAGAGAAGCGCTAGAACAAGAGGTCGTCCGATAGATACATACTGCACCGACACACTTTATTCGAGCAAATACCCAGTATGTACCTGGCAGATACCTGGAATGCGCCGCTCCTCACCTCTGACAAGCCCCGTTGCTTTTGCCTTCCCAGCCTGGGTTCATGCCTGGCTGACGGGCGGCTGATCTGTTAAATGATAATGATTAGGATTTAATAGGCTGCAATGCTTCGCGTGTCTACCAGATGGCATAAATTCATGAATTGTAATGCAGTATATATATATATACTGTGCAGTATTGCAGCCAGCGGGAATAAAATGCTTCAATCCCTGCTTGGAAAATACCTCAATGCACTCGGGCAGAAAACAGTCACAAACCTCAATACACCCGGGTATACCCGAAATCGTGGGACTAGCCGAGCTCTAATAAAGTGTGTCGCCAGTGTAAAGAGAAGCGCTAGAACAAGAGGTCGTCTATTAGCTACATAAAGAGAGGCGCTAGAACAAGAGGTCGTCCGATAGCTACATAAAGAGAAGCGCTAGAACAAAAGGTTGTCTATTAGCTACATAAAGAGAAGCACTAGAACAAGAGGTCTGATCGCTACATAAAGAGAAGCGCTAGAACTAGAGGTCGTCCGATAGCTACATAAAGAGAAGCGCTAGAACAAGAGGTCGTCTGATAGCTACATAAAGAGAAGCGCTTGAACTAGAGGTCGTCCGATAGCTAGATAAAGAGAAGAGCTAGAACAAGAGGTCGTCGGATAACTAAATAAAGAGAAGCGCTAGAACAAGAGGTCGTGTGATAGCTACATAAAGAGAAGCGCTAGAACAAGAGGTCGTCCGATAGCTACATAAAGAGAAGCGCTAGAACAAGAGGTCGTCCGATAGCTACATAATGAGAAGCGCTAGAACAAGAGGTCGTCCGATAGCTACATAAAGAGAAGCGCTAGAACAAGAGGTCGTCTGATAGCTACATAAAGAGAAGCGCTAGAACAAGAGGTCGTCCGATAGCTACATAAAGAGAAGCGCTAGAACAAGAGGTCGTCCGATAGCTACATAAAGAGAAGCGCTAGAACAAGAGGTCGTCGGATAACTACATAAAGAGAAGCGCTAGAACAAGAGGTCGTCTATTAGCTACATAAAGAGAAGCGCTAGAACAAGAGGTCGTCCCATAGCTACATAAAGAGAAGCGCTAGAACAAGAGGTCGTCCGATAGCTACATAAAGAGAAGCGCTAGAACAAGAGGTCGTCGGATAACTACATAAAGAGAAGCGCTAGAACAAGAGGTCGTCTATTAGCTACATAAAGAGAAGCGCTAGAACAAGAGGTTGTCCGATAGCTCCATAAAGAGAAGCGCTAGAACAAGAGGTCGTCCGATAGCTACATAAAGAGAAGCGCTAGAACAAGAGGTCGTCCGATAGCTACATAAAGAGAAGCGCTAGAACAAGAGGTCGTCCGATAGCTTCATAAAGAGAAGCGCTAGAACAAGAGGTCGTCGGATAACTACATAAAGAGAAGCGCTAGAACAAGAGGTCGTCTATTAGCTACATAAAGAGAAGCGCTAGAAGAAGAGGTCGTCCGATAGCTACATAAAGAGAAGCGCTAGAACAAGAGGTCGTCCGTTAGCTACATAAAGAGAAGCGCTAGAACAAGAGGTCGTCCGATAGCTACATAAAGAGAAGCGCTAGAACAAGAGGTCGTGTGATAACTACATAAAGAAAAGCGCTAGAACTAGAGGTCGTCCGATTACTACATAAAGAGAAGCGCTAGAACAAGAATTCGTCTGATAACTACATAAAGAGAAGCGCTAGAACAAGGGGTCATGTGATAAATACATAAAGAGAAGCGCTAGAACAAGAGGTCGTTCGATAGCTACATAAAGAGAAGTGCTAGAACAAGGGGTCATCGGATAGCAACATACAGAGAAGCGCTATAACAAGAGGTCGTCGGATAGCTACATAAAGGGAAGGGCTAGAACAAGAGGTCATCTCATAGCTACATAAAGGGAAGCGCTAGAACAAGAGGTCGTTTATTAGCTACATAAAGAGAAGGGCTAGAACAAGAGGTCATCTCATAGCTACATAAAGAGAAGCGCTAGAACAAGAGGTCGTCCGATAGTTACATAAAGAGAAGCGCTAGAACAAGAGGTCGTCTATTAGCTACATAAAGAAAGGCGCTAGAACAAGAGGTCGTCCGATAGCTACATAAAGAGAAGCGCTAGAACAAAAGGTCGTCTATTAGCTACATAAAGAGAAGCACTAGAACAAGAGGTCTGATCGCTACATAAAGAGAAGCGCTAGAACTAGAGGTCGTCCGATAGCTACATAAAGAGAAGCGCTAGAACAAGAGGTCGTCTGATAGCTACATAAAGAGAAGCGCTAGAACTAGAGGTCGTCCGATAGCGACATAAAGAGAAGTGCTAGAACAAGAGGTCGTCCGATAGCTACATAAAGAGAAGCGCTAGAACAAGAGGTCGTCCGATAGCTACATAAAGAGAAGCGCTAGAACAAGAGGTCGTCCGATAGCTACATAAAGAGAAGCGCTAGAACAAGAGGTCGTCCGATAGCTACATAAAGAGAAGCGCTAGAACAAGAGGTCGTCCGATAGCTACATAAAGAGAAGAGCTAGAACAAGAGGTCGTCGGATAACTACATAAAGAGAAGCGCTAGAACAAGAGGTCGTGTGATAGCTACATAAAGAGAAGCGCTAGAACAAGAGGTCGTCCGATAGCTACATAAAGAGAAGCGCTAGAACAAGAGGTCGTCCGATAGCTACATAAAGAGAAGCGCTAGAACAAGAGGTCGTCCGATAGCTACATAAAGAGAAGCGCTAGAACAAGAGGTCGTCTGATAGTTACATAAAGAGAAGCGCTAGAACAAGAGGTCGTCCGATAGCTACATAAAGAGAAGCGCTAGAACAAGAGGTCGTCCGATAGCTACATAAAGAGAAGCGCTAGAACAAGAGGTCGTCGGATAACTACATAAAGAGAAGCGCTAGAACAAGAGGTCGTCTATTAGCTACATAAAGAGAAGCGCTAGAACAAGAGGTCGTCCCATAGCTACATAAAGAGAAGCGCTAGAACAAGAGGTCGTCTGATAGCTACATACAGAGAAGCGCTAGAACAAGAGGTCGTGTGATAGCTACCTAAAGAGAAGCGCTAGAACAAGAGGTCGTCCGATAGCTACATAAAGAGAAGCGCTAGAACAAGAGGTCGTCTGATAGCTACATAAAGAGAAGCGCTAGAACAAGAGATCGTCCGATAGCTACATAAAGAGAAGCGCTAGAAGAAGAGGTCGTCCGATAGCTACATAAAGAGAAGCGCTAGAACAAGAGGTCGTCGGATAACTACATAAAGAGAAGCGCAAGAACAAGAGGTCGTCTATTAGCTACATAAAGAGAAGCGCTAGAACAAGAGGTCGTCTATTAGCTATATAAGAGAAGCGCTAGAACAAGAGGTCGTGTGATAGCTACATAAAGAGAAGCGCTAGAACAAGAGGTCGTCCGGTAGCTACATAAAGAGAAGCGCTAGAACAAGAGGTCGTCCGATAGCTACATAAAGAGAAGCGCTAGAACAAGAGGTCGTCTATTAGCTACATAAAGAGAAGCGCTAGAACAAGAGGTCGTCCAATAGCTACATAAAGAGAAGCGCTAGAACAAGAGGTCGTCCGATAGCTACATAAAGAGAAGCGCTAGAACAAGAGGTCGTCCGATAGCTACATAAAGAGAAGCGCTAGAACAAGAGGTCGTCCGTTAACTACATAAAGAGAAGCGCTAGAACAAGAGGTCGTCTATTAGCTACATAAAGAGAGGCGCTAGAACAAGAGGTCGTCCGATAGCTACATAAAGAGAAGCGCTAGAACAAAAGGTTGTCTATTAGCTACATAAAGAGAAGCACTAGAACAAGAGGTCTGATCGCTACATAAAGAGAAGCGCTAGAACTAGAGGTCGTCTGATAGCTACATAAAGAGAAGCGCTAGAACAAGAGGTCGTCTGATAGCTACATAAAGAGAAGCGCTAGAACTAGAGGTCGTCCGATAGCTAGATAAAGAGAAGAGCTAGAACAAGAGGTCGTCGGATAACTAAATAAAGAGAAGCGCTAGAACAAGTGGTCGTGTGATAGCTACATAAAGAGAAGCGCTAGAACAAGAGGTCGTCCGATAGCTACATAAAGAGAAGCGCTAGAACAAGAGGTCGTCCGATAGCTACATAAAGAGAAGCGCTAGAACAAGAGGTCGTCCGATAGCTACATAAAGAGAAGCGCTAGAACAAGAGGTCGTCTGATAGCTACATAAAGAGAAGCGCTAGAACAAGAGGTCGTCCGATAGCTACATAAAGAGAAGCGCTAGAACAAGAGGTCGTCCGATAGCTACATAAAGAGAAGCGCTAGAACAAGAGGTCGTCGGATAACTACATAAAGAGAAGCGCTAGAACAAGAGGTCGTCTATTAGCTACATAAAGAGAAGCGCTAGAACAAGAGGTCGTCCCATAGCTACATAAAGAGAAGCGCTAGAACAAGAGGTCGTCTGATAGCTACATACAGAGAAGCGCTAGAACAAGAGGTCGTGTGATAGCTACCTAAAGAGAAGCGCTAGAACAAGAGGTCGTCCGATAGCTACATAAAGAGAAGCGCTAGAACAAGAGGTCGTCTGATAGCTACATAAAGAGAAGCGCTAGAACAAGAGGTCGTCCGATAGCTACATAAAGAGAAGCACTAGAACAAGAGGTCGTCCGATAGCTACATAAAGAGAAGCGCTAGAACAAGAGGTCGTCGGATAACTACATAAAGAGAAGCGCTAGAACAAGAGGTCGTCTATTAGCTACATAAAGAGAAGCGCTAGAACAAGAGGTCGTCTATTAGCTATATAAGAGAAGCGCTAGAACAAGAGGTCGTGTGATAGCTACATAAAGAGAAGCGCTAGAACAAGAGGTCTTCCGGTAGCTACATAAAGAGAAGCGCTAGAACAAGAGGTCGTCCGATAGCTACATATAGAGAAGCGCTAGAACAAGAGGTCGTCTATTAGCTACATAAAGAGAAGCGCTAGAACAAGAGGTCGTCCAATAGCTACATAAAGAGAAGCGCTAGAACAAGAGGTCGTCCGATAGCTACATAAAGAGAAGCGCTAGAACAAGAGGTCGTCCGATAGCTACATAAAGAGAAGCGCTAGAACAAGAGGTCGTCCGTTAACTACATAAAGAGAAGCGCTAGAACAAGAGGTCGTCTATTAGCTACATAAAGAGAGGCGCTAGAACAAGAGGTCGTCCGATAGCTACATAAAGAGAAGCGCTAGAACAAAAGGTTGTCTATTAGCTACATAAAGAGAAGCACTAGAACAAGAGGTCTGATCGCTACATAAAGAGAAGCGCTAGAACTAGAGGTCGTCTGATAGCTACATAATTAGAAGCGCTAGAACAAGAGGTCGTCTGATAGCTACATAAAGAGAAGCGCTAGAACTAGAGGTCGTCCGATAGCTAGATAAAGAGAAGAGCTAGAACAAGAGGTCGTCGGATAACTAAATAAAGAGAAGCGCTAGAACAAGAGGTCGTGTGATAGCTACATAAAGAGAAGCGCTAGAACAAGAGGTCGTCCGATAGCTACATAAAGAGAAGCGCTAGAACAAGAGGTCGTCCGATAGCTACATAAAGAGAAGCGCTAGAACAAGAGGTCGTCCGATAGCTACATAAAGAGAAGAGCTAGAACAAGAGGTCGTCTGATAGCTACATAAAGAGAAGCGCTAGAACAAGAGGTCGTCCGATAGCTACATAAAGAGAAGCGCTAGAACAAGAGGTCGTCCGATAGCTACATAAAGAGAAGCGCTAGAACAAGAGGTCGTCGGATAACTACATAAAGAGAAGCGCTAGAACAAGAGGTCGTCTATTAGCTACATAAAGAGAAGCGCTAGAAAAAGAGGTCGTCCCATAGCTACATAAAGAGAAGCGCTAGAACAAGAGGTCATGTGATAGCTACCTAAAGAGAAGCGCTAGAACAAGAGGTCGTCCGATAGCTACATAAAGAGAAGCGCTAGAACAAGAGGTCGTCCGATAGCTACATAAAGAGAAGCGCTAGAACAAGAGGTCGTCCGATAGCTACATAAAGAGAAGCGCTAGAACAAAAGGTCGTCTGATAGCTACATAAAGAGAAGCGCTAGAACAAGAGGTCGTCCGATAGCTACATAAAGAGAAGCGCTAGAACAAGAGGTCGTCTATTAGCTACATAAAGAGAAGCGCTAGAACAAGAGGTCGTCCGATAGCTACATAAAGAGAAGCGCTAGAACAAGAGGTCGTCTATTAGCTACATAAAGAGTAGCGCTACAACAAGAGGTCGTCTATTAGCTACATAAAGAGAAGCGCTAGAACAAGAGGTCGTCCCATAGCTACATAAAGAGAAGCGCTAAAACAAGAGGTCGTGTGATAGCTACCTAAAGAGAAGCGCTAGAACAAGAGGTCATCCGATAGCTACATAAAGAGAAGCGCTAGAACAAGAGGTCGTCTGATAGCTACATAAAGAGAAGCGCTAGAACAAGAGGTCGTCCGATAGCTACATAAAGAGAAGCGCTAGAACAAGAGGTCCTCGGATAACTACATAAAGAGAAGCGCTAGAACAAGAGGTCGTCTATTAGCTACATAAAAAGAAGCGCTAGAACAAGAGGTCGTCTATTAGCTATATAAAGAGAAGTGCTAGAACAAGAGGTCGTGTATTAGCTATATAAGAGAAGCGCTAGAACAAGAGGTCGTGTGATAGCTACATAAAGAGAAGCGCTAGAACAAGAGGTCGTCCGGTAGCTACATAAAGAGAAGCGCTAGAACAAGAGGTCGTCCGATAGCTACATAAAGAGAAGCGCTAGAACAAGAGGTCGTCTATTAGCTACATAAAGAGAAGCGCTAGAACAAGAGGTCGTCCAATAGCTACATAAAGAGAAGCGCTAGAACAAGAGGTTGTCCGATAGCTACATAAAGAGAAGCGCTAGAACAAGAGGTCGTCCGATAACTACATAAAGAGAAGCGCTAGAACAAGAGGTCGTGTGATAGCTACATAAAGAGAAGCGCTAGAACAAGAGGTCGTCCGTTAGCTACATAAAGAGAAGCGCTAAAACAAGAGGTCGTCCGATAGCTACATAAAGAGAAGCGCTAGAACAAGGGGTCATGTGATAAATACATAAAGAGAAGCGCTAGAACAAGAGGTCGTTCGATAGCTACATAAAGAGAAGTGCTAGAACAAGCGGTCGTCGGATAACTACATAAAGAGAAGTGCTAGAACAAGGGGTCATCGGATAGCAACATACAGAGAAGCGCTATAACAAGTGGTCGTCGGATAGCTACATAAAGGGAAGGGCTAGAACAAGAGGTCATCTCATAGCTACATAAAGGGAAGCGCTAGAACAAGAGGTCGTCTATTAGCTACATAAAGAGAAGGGCTAGAACAAGAGGTCGTCTATTAGCTACATAAAGAGAAGGGCTAGAACAAGAGGTCATCTCATAGCTACATAAAGAGAAGCGCTAGAACAAGAGGTCGTCCGATAGATACATAAAGAGAAGCGCTAGAACAAGAGGTCGTCTATTAGCTACATAAAGAGAGGCGCTAGAACAAGAGGTCGTCCGATAGCTACATAAAGAGAAGCGCTAGAACAAAAGGTTGTCTATTAGCTACATAAAGAGAAGCACTAGAACAAGAGGTCTGATCGCTACATAAAGAGAAGCGCTAGAACTAGAGGTCGTCCGATAGCTACATAAAGAGAAGCGCTAGAACAAGAGGTCGTCTGATAGCTACATAAAGAGAAGCGCTAGAACTAGAGGTCGTCCGATAGCTAGATAAAGAGAAGAGCTAGAACAAGAGGTCGTCGGATAACTAAATAAAGAGAAGCGCTAGAACAAGAGGTCGTGTGATAGCTACATAAAGAGAAGCGCTAGAACAAGAGGTCGTCCGATAGCTACATAAAGAGAAGCGCTAGAACAAGGGGTCATGTGATAAATACATAAAGAGAAGCGCTAGAACAAGAGGTCGTTCGATAGCTACATAAAGAGAAGTGCTAGAACAAGCGGTCGTCGGATAACTACATAAAGAGAAGTGCTAGAACAAGGGGTCATCGGATAGCAACATACAGAGAAGCGCTATAACAAGTGGTCGTCGGATAGCTACATAAAGGGAAGGGCTAGAACAAGAGGTCATCTCATAGCTACATAAAGGGAAGCGCTAGAACAAGAGGTCGTCTATTAGCTACATAAAGAGAAGGGCTAGAACAAGAGGTCATCTCATAGCTACATAAAGAGAAGCGCTAGAACAAGAGGTCGTCCGATAGATACATAAAGAGAAGCGCTAGAACAAGAGGTCGTCTATTAGCTACATAAAGAGAGGCGCTAGAACAAGAGGTCGTCCGATAGCTACATAAAGAGAAGCGCTAGAACAAAAGGTTGTCTATTAGCTACATAAAGAGAAGCACTAGAACAAGAGGTCTGATCGCTACATAAAGAGAAGCGCTAGAACTAGAGGTCGTCCGATAGCTACATAAAGAGAAGCGCTAGAACAAGAGGTCGTCTGATAGCTACATAAAGAGAAGCGCTAGAACTAGAGGTCGTCCGATAGCTAGATAAAGAGAAGAGCTAGAACAAGAGGTCGTCGGATAACTAAATAAAGAGAAGCGCTAGAACAAGAGGTCGTGTGATAGCTACATAAAGAGAAGCGCTAGAACAAGAGTTCGTCCGATAGCTACATAAAGAGAAGCGCTAGAACAAGAGGTCGTCCGATAGCTACATAAAGAGAAGCGCTAGAACAAGAGGTCGTCCGATAGCTACATAAAGAGAAGCGCTAGAACAAGAGGTCGTGTGATAGCTACATAAAGAGAAGCGCTAGAACAAGAGGTCGTCCGATAGCTACATAATGAGAAGCGCTAGAACAAGAGGTCGTCCGATAGCTACATAAAGAGAAGCGCTAGAACAAGAGGTCGTCTGATAGCTACATAAAGAGAAGCGCTAGAACAAGAGGTCGTCCGATAGCTACATAAAGAGAAGCGCTAGAACAAGAGGTCGTCCGATAGCTACATAAAGAGAAGCGCTAGAACAAGAGGTCGTCGGATAACTACATAAAGAGAAGCGCTAGAACAAGAGGTCGTCTATTAGCTACATAAAGAGAAGCGCTAGAACAAGAGGTCGTCCCATAGCTACATAAAGAGAAGCGCTAGAACAAGAGGTCGTCCGATAGCTACATAAAGAGAAGCGCTAGAACAAGAGGTCGTCGGATAACTACATAAAGAGAAGCGCTAGAACAAGAGGTCGTCTATTAGCTACATAAAGAGAAGCGCTAGAACAAGAGGTTGTCCGATAGCTCCATAAAGAGAAGCGCTAGAACAAGAGGTCGTCCGATAGCTACATAAAGAGAAGCGCTAGAACAAGAGGTCGTCCGATAGCTACATAAAGAGAAGCGCTAGAACAAGAGGTCGTCGGATAACTACATAAAGAGAAGCGCTAGAACAAGAGGTCGTCTATTAGCTATATAAAGAGAAGCGCTAGAACAAGAGGTCGTCTATTAGCTACATAAAGAGAAGCGCTAGAACAAGAGGTCGTCTATTAGCTATATAAAGAGAAGCGCTAGAACAAGAGGTCGTGTATTAGCTATATAAGGGAAGCGCTAGAACAAGAGGTCGTGTGATAGCTACATAAAGAGAAGCGCTAGAACAAGAGGTCGTCCGGTAGCTACATAAAGAGAAGCACTAGAACAAGAGGTCGTCCGATAGCTACATAAAGAGAAGCGCTAGAACAAGAGGTCGTCCGATATCTACATAAAGAGAAGCGCTAGAACAAGAGGTCGTCTATTAGCTACATAAAGAGAAGCGCTAGAACAAGAGGTCGTCCAATAGCTACATAAAGAGAAGCGCTAGAACAAGAGGTCGTCCGATAGCTACATAAAGAGAAGCGCTAGAACAAGAGGTCGTCTGATAGCAACATAAAGAGAAGCGCTAGAACAAGAGGTCGTCCGATAGCTACATAAAGAGAAGCGCTAGAACAAGAGGTCGTGTTTTAGCTATATAAGAGAAGCGCTAGAACAAGAGGTCGTCCGATAGCTATATAAAGAGAAGCGCTAGAACAAGAGGTCGTCTATTAGCTACATAAAGAGAAGCGCTGTGAGTGTGTGGGCACTCAAAGCGCTGTGACATGTACGCTTGCAGGGAAGACAAGCATATTGTCTTCCCGTGCCATGACGTGATCACGTGGTCGGTGTGCTGCCAATGGAAGGGCAGATATAGCTGTGCCCCCCGTCATCGCCCCGCCCCCTGCGCTTTCCATAGATCCCGTACAGACCGCTGATCGCGGCTTTTGTCTGTGCACGTTCTGCCAGGCAGAAAATACTGGGGCCGCATCCTTGTGTCTGTTTCGCTTCCCTCTGTTCCTGGCTGCTGAGTTTAGTTGTGTTATTTAACCCCGTGTGCGTCTCACCGCACTCTTCAGGACGCAGACAGAACAAACAAACATTACATGTTGTATTTTTATTTCATAGATTATAACATTAATATACAAAATATATCACCCACTATATATACACACACAGAATGACCAAGGTGCAGATTTGGAACAGAAAATGGAAAACAAACATACAGTAAGGTCTTGGTATTTTGAATCAGTTGTTCAGGATGAGGATTGCACTCTCATTTTATAAGATTCAATTAAGCCTTTCTCCAAACCAAGGTTGGAACGAAGATATTTTCTATTGAAATTATTTTGGATATTCTCATCGCCTGCGGATATCCCGGACCTGAAGAGGGAGTGGGGAGGGTGTTGGAGTGAGGCGCCGGCAGCCCTTCACGATCCCCCAGCAGCCACCGTACTTCCCCCAGCAGCCGCAGCGATCCCCCCAACAGCCCCACACCGATCCCCCCCCAGCAGCCCAACACCGATCCCGCCAACAGCCCCATACCGATCCCACCAGCAGCCCCACACCGATCCCCCCCAGCAGCCCCACACCGATCCCCCCCAGCAGCCCCACACCGATCCCCCCCAGCAGCCCCACACCGATCCCCTCCAGCAGCCCCACACCGATCCCCCCCAGCTGCAGCACCACCAGAGGTAGGGGGGTAGGAGGCTGTGTGCTCTGTGTGCACTATTTTTTTTTTTAAATATTCGGAGTATACGCTCAAACCGCGTTATAGCGGATCGCGCTATAATGGGGTTGAGCTGTATGTATGTACAGTATGTATGTCTTTATTGATATAGCGCCATTAATGTACATAGCGCTTCACAGCAGTAATACACGTGACAATCATTTAAATAACAAATAATACAAATATCAGGTCATGGGAATAAGTGCTTCAGAGATAAAAGTAACATTTAAGAAGAGAAGTCCCTGCTCTGAAGAGCTTACAATGTAATTGGTAGGTGGGGAGAACGTACAGAGACAGTAGGAGTGTTCTGGTAAGATAGAAAGTAAAAATAAAAAAGACTTTAATAGTTATACTGTAACGGGGGAGAGGAGGGGGGGGGGTTGTTACTATTATTTGCATTTCCTGTGTATGCAACAAATTCAGCTTTGGATATAGCTTCTGATTCATTTGCAAATTTATACCTATTATTTGCATTTCATGTGTATGCAACAATGCAGCTTTGGATTTAGCTTTTGACTCAATATAAGCTAATTATTTGGTACAATATTTTGTCCATAGAGCTACCGTTACCTTACACATTAGGGGATTTTATTTATGCACTGTTGTGCATTTTTATTGTGTTTCGTCGTGTTTTACAGTATAACTATTAAAGTCTTTTTTATTTTTACTTTCTATCTGAGTGTGACCTTTTAGCTATATATCCCATGTTTATGATTTGGCTCATATCAAGCTATTTACTGGTTGACATTATACCTTACCTGTCACCTACCTTGAGTGCAATCATAGGGGGTTGTTTATAGTCTTCTGATTATATGTGTGGTTTGATTCATGTCATGAAAATGTATGTTCCCCTGTTCCCATGTTTTATTATAGTCCTGTATTTTAAAGATGTTTAAAAGTGCATTTCTGTATCTCCAGTTCTGGAGGTCGCAGAGAGTTGATATTTGGCCAATATGTGGAGTCACTGTAGGCATTAAAAACTGGCAAATTTCGACCACTGAGCCCACCAGAATGGAACTTATTAATATGTGTAGATATTAAAGTGTATATGTATGGTATTTTGGATCTGTTCTGAAAATGCAGACGCCATCTGCTAGGCTAATAGGTCATGAAGGCAGCCGGCTGATTGAGCCTAAGCACTGTGATCAAAAAGTTAACTGCCCTGATTGTTTACCCAAAGTCTAGGAACCAAGTATTGGTCAAACAACTCTGCCACTCTAATTGTTACCTGAGGGCGGAGGAACATCAAACTGGAGTGGTTTGTAAGTGTTATGTCTACACCTACAAACAATGAAGCTCCTGCCAGCTACTACATTTTGTAGACTGGTCTTTGCCCCTGATTTAATTATGGGGCTACCCATAGAGTCCCAGTACACATGGGCTAACTAGCTGGGGGGCATGGTTTAAGCTGTGTCTCCACGTTAGGCATTGGATACAGATAATTGTTCACCAATAGTCTTTATTCAATGTTAAGAATAGGGTTACACAGGTATATAAACTGTGTCAACCCTACAGTTTTTATTTCTTCTTCTGATACCATCTTGAATGTCACCGGATTGCTGGAGATTTGCTAGCTGATACTTCTCCATCCCCCAACCCTAAGTAAGTGTTACCTTCTTGCCTGTTAATTGTACTATATTGCCGTGTTCACCTTATTTAAGGAATAAATATATTTTATTATATCTAAGCCTCGTTCAGTTCAACCCAGATATTTGGTGTTCATTATATCTTGTCATAAGCTACCGTGACACAGGGGGCTAAGGTTTATGTATCGTGTGTCCAGTATTAGCCACAGTGCTATTCATATGCTTCTTTAAGCAGGTGTGTCTTAAGGTGGGTCTTAAAGGTGGATAGAGAGAGTGCTAGACGGGTATTGAGGGGAAGGGTATTCCAGAGGTGCAGGGCAGTCAGTGAAAAAGGTTTAAGGCGGGAGAGGGCTTTAGATACAAAAGGGGGTAGAGAGAGTGCTAGACGGGTATTGAGGGGAAGGGTATTCCAGAGGTGCAGGGCAGTCAGTGAGAAAGGTTTAAGGCGGGAGAGGGCTTTAGATACAAAAGGGGGTAGAGAGAAGACATCCTTGAGCAGAACGCAAGAGTCGGAATGGTGCATAGCGAGAAATTAGGGCTGAGATGTTAGGAGGGGCAGAGAAGTGTAAAGCTTTAAAAGTGAGGAGGAGAATTGAGTGTGAGGTGCGGGATTTGATAGGAAACCAGGAGGGGGATTTCAGCAGGGGGGATGCCGAGACAGATTTAGGAAAGAGTAGAGTGATTCTGGCAGCAGCGTTTAGGATAGATTGTAGGGGAGACAGGTGAGACAGCAAGGCCGGACAGCAGGAGGTTAGAGTAATTGAGATGGGACAGAATGAGGGCCTGAGTCAGAGTTTCAGCAGGCGAGCAACAGAGGAAAGGGCGTATCTTGGTAATATTGTGGAGGAATTTTTTTTTTGCTACCTTTTGAATGTGAGAGGAGAATGTGAGAGAGGAGTCGAGTGTGACCCCTAAGCAGCGTGCTTGGGCTACTGGGTGTATGATAGTACTTCCAACAGTAATGTGGAAAGAGGAAATAGGGCCAGGTTTGGGAGGAAGTATAAGGAGTACTGTTTTTGCCATGTTAAGTTTAAGTTGGCGGAGGGCCATCCAGGATGATATCGCAGAGAGACATTCAGAAACTTTGGTCTGTACAGCAGGTGTAAGGTCAGGGGTTAAAAGTAAATTTGTGTGTCATCAGCATAAAGATGATATTTGAACCCAAGAGATGTGATTAGGTCACCTAGAGAGAGTGTGTAAAGAGAAAAGATAAGAGGTCCCAGGACAGAGCCTTGGGTACCCCCACAGAGAGATCTAAAGTGGAGTAGGTGTTGGCAGAAGGGACACTGAAAGTACACTGGGAGAGGTAAGAGGAGATCCAGGATAGAGCTTTGTTACGAATGCCAAGAATATGGCGAATGGGAAGAAGAAGAGGGTGGTCCACGGTGTCAAATCTGCAGAGAGGTCGAGTAATATGAGCAGAGTGTAATGACCTCTGTCTTTGGTAGCATGGAGGTCATTAGTTATTTTAGTGAGGGCTGTTTCCGTGGAGTGAGCAGTGCGGAAGCCAGATTGTAGAGGGTCTAGGAGAGAATAGGTGTGGAGAAAATGGAGCAAGCAAGAGAATACAAGACGTTCAAGGAGTTTAGAGGCAAAAGGCCTATCAGAAAGAAATAGAAAATATCCTTTCATAAGGATTAGGCAATCTGTGGCTCACTGAGACTGAGAAGGATTTCATAACAATGGAGAATCCACGGAGGCCAGTTCTGTATCTATTACCAAAGGTACATAAGAGCTTACACAACCCGCCCGGTAGACCTATAATATCTGCCACAAGTTCTATTAATCAACCGTTGGCAATATATGTGGATACTTTTTTGCAACCACTGGTTATAGAGGGACAATTTTACATTAAAGACACTTTTGATTTTTTACAAAAGATAAGGTCTTTAAATTTACAGGCCAAAGAGGTGATACTGGTGACCATGGACTTCACCAGTCTCTACACTATTATTCCCCACACAGAAGGTTTAAATACCGTTGGGGAAAACTTGAGATCAGACGCACCACCTATCCGCCAGTAGATTTCATTATGCTTCTCTTACATTTTATTTTATATAAGAATTACTTTAGATTCGAAACTGATTTCTATTTGCAAATAACAGAGACAGCCATGGGAAGTAATGTTGCCCCATCCAATGCCAACTTATATATAGCGAATTTTGAGGAAGAAAACATCTTCAATACACTTTATTAGAATAAAAAGCTCTGTTACTGTCGTTATATAGATGACTTATTCTTTATCTGGAAGGGAACTGAGGATGAACTTATAGAGTTCTTCACACATCTGGAACACATACCAACACCGGTAAAATTCACTAAAACCTTGATTAAGACCCAGATTTCGTACTTAGAAGTTTTAATCAGTTACGCTGGACATACACATTGGATTCACACTGATCTGTACCAGAAACCTGCGGATAGGAACTCGACATTACGACATGGTGCAAGTTTCCACCCAGATTCACTCAAGCAGATGTTGCCTTATTCTCAGAAAATCAGAGCAAGTAAAATTATTGATAGACCTGAGCAACTGGAAAGTACTCTGATAGACATTAAAAACATATTTCTATCCCGTGGACACAGACAGGAAAAGGTTGAAAAGGCTTTAGAGAGAGTAAGTCAAGCAGGTCAACGGCAGAATAAATCATAAGTGATTACTTTTGTAAGTAAGTTTACCGCAGCGAGCAAATTCATCAAGAAAACCATAAAGAGACATTGGAGAGTGCTGCAAACTGACTTCTCATTGGGGCCCATATGTAAAGAATATCCCAGATTTGTCTACCAGAGAGGAGAAAACCTGAAGGATATTTTAATGCATGCAGATAAGAAGGAGCATTATTTGACACCACATTTTTTGAGTGACCCCAGACCAGGATTGTGACAGGGTGAAGTCAACCCCTATCAGTTATGCCAGGGAAACATATGTCTGAGTGCTTCATCCAGCACTCATAAGGGTTAACTCAGGTGGAAGCTAGCTAATCATGATGTAAGCTGACACCTGAGAGCCAGCAAGGTAGATAAGGATCTTGTTACCAGCAGTAGCTGCCTGTCTCAGATGAGAGCACATGGATAGATGTGCTGCTAGCCAGAAGGATACAGCACACTACTTACTGCAGCCAAAGTAAGATTTCTTTCATTTGTTTGCATGACTGCTTAAAAAGACTCTTACGGTTTGGGTATGGTTTAGCCAGCCAGCCTGCTAGCTAGGACTGCTGTGTTAGTCAGTTTTCTCCCAACGTGGAGCAGGATTTATTTGCTTAAAGGGACAGTGTACCCGCATGTTATGTTGCTGTGGAGAAATAAAGCCACTGAACGTTTTCATTTATCCTGAAACTACACGTGTGGACTGTTCCCTGACCTCGGCTACAGGCCGTCCTGCCACAGGTGGTGTCAGAAGTGGGATGTTGGACGGGCCCTGTATCTGAAGGGCCACACACACACACAGACGGGGAAAAAAAAATGGAGACAATTTTTTCTCAGTTCCTTGAGCAACAGCTCCAGCTAGCAGAGAAACAAGCTGAGCAACAGGCCCAGCAATCTGAGCGACAGGCCCAGCAAGATGAGCGACAGGCCCAGCAAAATGAGCGACAGGCACGGCGAGAGGAAAAGCTACTCCAATTGGTGGCCGAAGGCCCAGCCCCAGGCAGACCAGGGATTCCAAATAACCCACTGGTGATGCTGCATAAAATGAAGCCAAACGAAGACCCAGAGGCATTTCTCCTCACTTTTGAAAGGGTAGCCACGGCCGGACAGTTGATCGCTGGGTAACGACTCTGGCTCCACTCCTCATAGGGGAAGCTCAGGCAGCCTACCAGGCTCTTCCAGCAGACGAGGCCATGGACTATCAGCAACTAAAGGCTGCTATTCTGGATCGCCTAGGCCTCACTCCAGAGACCTACCGACGGCGGTTCCGGACAGTCAAATATACAAACAGAGACAGACCCCGGGTCGTAGCCCACCGCTTAGTAGACTTATGTACCAGGTGGATACAACCGGAAAAACATGACAAGGCAGACATCATTGAACAGTTTGTGCTCGAGCAGTTCATCCAGATACTGCCCCCCTCCTCCCGCTCCTGGGTAAAAAGACACGCTGCATTTTCCCTGGATTCAGCGGTCCGCTTGGTGGAAAACTTCCTGGGCGACGACACCCAACAGGATAGCTGGGAACGGCCGGTGCAAACACCAGTTGCTTCCGGTGATGCTAGAGGCAGGAGAGCAGACAATCGAGGGGTCTACAACCCGCCAGCTCGGGAGATCCAGTCAACCCGATCGGAAGACCCTTTCCCATCTCGGAGGGTTCCTGGTACAAACTCCCGCAGAGACGCCCATCCTGGGTCCGAGGCCACTGGATCACTCAAGGGAGGCCGCCACCCACAGTATTCCCCGAGAACCTGGACTCCTGTCACCCACCCGGTGGAGAGGATAACCCCACCAACCAGAAGGGAGGACCCCATCCAACAGCGGAGAGGTCCAAAACCGAGCCCCGTCGAGAGCTTCTGCGGACGACCGAGTTTGCGGACTCAGGAGATGAGGAGATGGACTGTTCATATGGCAGAACCACTGCCACAGCTTGTCTCCGAGGGGACCACAATCCGTGGTTAGTCCCAGCATCTCTGGAGGGGACAAAAGTAAACGTCATGCTGGACTCGGGCTCTGGAAAAACCCTGATCCTAGAGGGCCTAATTCCAAGCAATAGACTATCTTATGACTCTCCTTGGAATATCGAGTGTATCCATGGGGATACAAAGAGATACCCGACGGCGAATGTTCTACTGCGTATCCAGGATCAAGAGTCTAGCCTACTAGTGGGAGTTGCTCCCTGGCTACCTGCTCCTGTTCTACTTGGCCGAGACTGGCCCTACCTCGAAACATTGTTGGTCCCTACTCCTACGGAGCCTACTTCTCTGGTACCGGAGAAGCCCGGAGACTTGTTCCCTTTTTCCCCAGAGATTTTTCCCCGTAGACACCATGTCCCAAAGACACATAAACAGAGACGTGCGGAAAAAGAGGACTGGTTAAGAAAGGCTGGGACTCTTGGTAACATTAGTCAGCCCAAAGGACTGCAGGTCATGGCCGGGGATGACCAGGGTGGGGAACAGATAGATACAGGAATTTTGCCAGACCTGGATCTTCCTGACTTCCGTCAGAGGCAGAGGGAGGACCCAGCTCTGGCTAGACAATATGAGAATGTGGTACAGGTCAACAACAAGATAATGGATGAACAGGGTGTAAAAGTGTTTCCACATTTTGAACTGTTGAATGACATTCTATATCGTGTGAATAAGGTTACACAAACAGGGGAGGTCATTCGACAGATGCTAGTCCCTAAAGGGTTGATTAAAACGGTGTTCACCCTAGCCCATACTCTCCCATGGGGTGGTCATTTGGGCAGAGATAAAACCACGGACCGCATCTCGTCCCGGTTTTATTGGCCAGGCATACATGGTGACATCATGAAACTATGTGAGACATGTCCTGAATGCCAGTTAACTAGCCAAAAAGGACAGAAGTCCCTTGGTTCCTCTGCCCTTGGTAGCCGTCCCATTCGAGAGAATTGGGGTAGATCTGGTCGGACCTTTAGAACCCTCTGCGAAGGGACATAAATTTATACTCGTTGTTGTAGATTATGCCACCAGATATCCTGAGGCCTTCCCTCTGAGATCAGCCACTGCTAAACAGGTTGCTCACAGGCTGTTAGAACTGTTCTCTAGGGTAGGACTTCCCCAAGTAATGTTAACTGACCAGGGAACAAATTTCATGGCAAAGTTAATGCAGGATGTCCTAAAGTTATTGGAGGTAAAATCCGTCCAGACCTCAGTCTACCATCCTCAGACTGATGGATTGGTAGAGAGGTTTAACCGTACTTTAAAAACCATGCTTAGGAAGTTTGTGGACACTGAAAAGCGAGCTTGGGATGAACTTCTCCCTTTCCTGTTGTTTGCGGTACGAGAAGTTCCCCAATCATCCACAGGCTTCTCCCCGTTTGAGCTCCTATATGGATGCCAACCTCGGGGTATTCTCGACCTACTGAAGGAATCCTGGGAGGAGGAGCCTTCCCCCTCCAAGAATACCCTTCAGTATGTCATAGACCTTAGAAACCGCCTAGACATGATAGGTCGATTTGCTAAGGAAAACCTCAAATCTGCCCAAGAACGTCAAGAGAGGCAGTACAACCAAAATGCTCGCTTGAGGGTCTTCCAACCTGGGGACCAAGTGATGCTACTACTACCGACATCAGAGAGTAAACTCCTTGCGAAGTGGCAGGGTCATTTCCAAGTTCTCTGCCGCACCGGGGAGGTGAACTATGAGATCTCTCAACCAGGGTCCAGGAAGGGTAAACAAATCTACCACGTGAACCTCCTGAAACCCTGGAAAACGATGTGATCGCTGTTAATCCACCCTCAGGAAGGAGAGACGGATTTGGGTCCGCAGCTTCCAAAGGGTAGTACGTACAATGACCATCAGGTTCCCATGGGAGGGCAGTTAACAACGGAACAAAGGTCAGACCTACTAGAATTATGTGACCAGTTCCCAGATGTTTTTTCGGAGCTGCCAGGGCAGACTAATTTAGTGTCCCATAGGATTGAGACAGAACCTGGCGTAAAAGTACGGTCCCGTCCCTATAGATTGCCAGAGGGCCGAAAAGACCTGGTAGAGAGGGAGATAATAGACATGTTGGAATTGGGCGTGATCGAGGGGTCCCACAGCGAATGGTGTAGCCCTATCGTGTTGGTCCCTAAACCAGATGGGAAGGTGAGGTTTTGCGTGGATCTGCGAAAGGTAAATGCTGTATCCAGATTTGATGCATATCCAATGCCTTGGGTGGATGAATTGCTTGACTCGCTTGGGAAAGCAGAGTATATCTCTACCCTAGATCTCACAAAAGGATATTGGCAGATACCTCTAGCGGAAGAATCCAAATGCAAAACTGCCTTCGCCACCCCTCTCGGGTTATACCAATTCGTCACTATACCATTTGGGTTACATGGGGCTCCAGCCACATTCCAAAGGTTAATGGACAAGGTACTACGACCCCATAGGGCATATGCCGCGGCCTACTTGGATGACATTGTCATCTATAGCAGACACTGGCAGTCTCATATAAAAAGGTTAAGGGCAGTCCTAACGTCCTTAAGAGAAGCAGGGCTCACTGCAAATCCAAGAAAATGTGCCCTGGGTAAATCCACTACAAAGTACTTGGGCTATGCCATTGGGGGAGGGATAGTAAGGCCACTAGCTAGCAAGGTGGCCGCCATAAATGAAGTCCCCACCCCACAGACAAAGACACAGGTCCGCTCCCTTTTGGAGTTATCAGGGTATTACCGGCGGTTTATCCCCAATTTTTCAGAAATATCTGCACCCCTAACAGATCTGACAAAAAAGAGTGCCCCGACCCAAGTTAAATGGTCTTGGGAGTGCCAAGACGCCTTTGACATGCTAAAAAAGTGCCTGTCAGAGGGCCCCGCTCTTCGGAGCCCAGATTTTAAAGAGCCCTTCATCATCCAGACGGATGCCTCAGAGGTAGGACTGGGAGCAGTGCTGTCTCAGCAATTTGATGGTGTTGAACACCCCATACTGTTCATCAGCCGGAAGCTGTTCCCAAGGGAAGTGAGGTATTCTGTTATTGAGAAGGAGTGCCTCGCTGTAAAATAGGCAATTGAGGCCTTGAGACATTATGTCGCCGGAGTACACTTCACCCTGGTCACTGACCATGCGCCCTTGAAGTGGTTAAACACCATGAAGGACACAAATCCAAGGTTGACCAGGTGGTATATGGCCCTCCAACCCTTCTCTTTTGATATTCAGCATAGACCTGGAAAAGACCAATGAAATGCTGATTTTTTGTCAAGAGAAGGAGTGGAGGGTCGGGCTTCAGCCATGTGGGACACTAGCCACACACACACAGGGGAGGTATGTGACAGGGTGAAGTCAACCCCTATCAGTTATGCGTGGGAAACATATGTCTGAGTGCTTCATCCAGCACTCATAAGGGTTAACTCAGGTGGAAGCTAGCTAATCATGATGTAAGCTGACACCTGAGAGCCAGCAAGGTAGACAAGGATCTTGTTACCAGCAGTAGCTGCCTGTCTCAGATGAGAGCACATGGATAGATGTGCTGCTAGCCAGAAGGATACAGCACACTACTTACTGCAGCCAAAGTAAGATTTCTTTCATTTGTTTGCATGACTGCTTTTAAAAGACTCTTACGGTTTGGGTATGGTTTAGCCAGCCAGCCTGCTAGCTAGGACTGCTGTGTTAGTCAGTTTTCTCCCAACGTGGAGCAGGATTTATTTGCTTAAAGGGACAGTGTACCCGCATGTTATGTTGCTGTGGAGAAATAAAGCCACTGAACGTTTTCATTTATCCTGAAACTACACGTGTGGACTGTTCCCTGACCTCGGCTACAGGCCATCCTGCCACAAGGATGCTATAAATGTTTCAACTACTCAGTATGTAACAGCTTAACAACAGGTAATGATTTTAATCACCCTAGGACTGGTGCGAAATGTAAAATAAAACACAGAATTACCTGTACAAGCACACGTTATATACATTATGAAGTGCCCGTGAGGTCTTATCTACGTTGGGAAGACCAGTAGAATGATGAAGACCAGATTTATTGACCACTAAAGTAGGATAAACAATAAATCTGAGGACACTACACTGATCTCACACGGTGTAGATTTTAAACATTCGATCTCATCTTTAAGGTTAATGGGCATTAAGCAAGTTAAAAAAGTGACAGCCGGTCAAGACAGGGACACCGTACTGTTACAGAGGGAGAGCTTCTGGACATATACACTGGACACAGTGCACCCCAGGGGTCTAAATGACTATATATCTTATAACTGTTTCTTATCCAGGAGATAATCAGTTGATAATACTAAACTGCTTCATATTAAGAATACTAATCTTTTATTGCTTCACAGGATAGGTGGCTGCTGCTGCTGTAGTCTTTGCTATAACTTATGTGCCTCAAAGTGTTAGTTAGATCATTCGAACAAGAGACTGCTCTGCTTTCCATTTTTATTGATTTTATATAACCACATTAAGCACTCTGGATCAAGGCATAGCACTTAGAGACAAATTTTAAGAGAGCATGTTCCCTTTCTCACATTAAGACTAGAACGAAAGGGGACCGTTAAGGATGCTGCTCAAGAGGTTCCTCAGATGACATCAGTGACTAGCCAGGGTGTGCAGCGCACAGCAAACGAGGAGAGCAGGTCTTGCAATAAAAAGTCCTTTATTGGGGAATCATATGGTGTGGAACAGCAGCAAACCTTCTACGCGTTTCGTTCAGATGAACTTTATCAAGAAGACTTCTTGATAAAGTTCATCTGAACGAAACGCGTAGAAGATTTGCTGCTGTTCCACACCATATGATTCCCCAATAAAGGACTTTTTATTGCAAGACCTGCTCTCCTCGTTTGCTGTGCGCTGCACACCCTGGCTTTTGGAGTTCCTATCCTACTTCAGCTGCACGCTCTGGAAGGGAGACCCTGGGAGAGGCAAGACTGTGAGTACATACCTGGGGCTTACCCGATGAGGAAAGGGGGGGTGTCCTTTGGCAACCTACCCTGACCTTCAGGGTATCTTATGCCCTCTTAAGGCTTAGTACTGCTACTGTATAATTTATCATACCCAGCCTACACTCCCTTCCATCATATACGGCCCCAGCACTTTGAGCACCATTTTCACAAACAGACATCAGTGACTACAAGTATCCACAATAGAGTACGGACACATGCGCAGTATGCCCCAACAGGGGATGATCTACTTACGACGCGGGACAGGCCACCGAACCAGAAGAGCGCGATGAAGTCACAGACGCTGGAACACAGAAGAACTAATCCATGGAACGCATGGACAGACAGCGCATGCGCAGGAGAGAAGTCTCGTAAGACTCGAGAAGACAGAGGGATCTAATGGAGCCTATCGGGGCATGAATACAGGCTTGGGTGATGGAACGCGGAAGTACCGGCCTGTGGAACGCACAGAGAGATGACGCATGCACAGAGGAGATGTCCTCATACCATCGTGGGATCAGCGGATACTGAGGAGCCAATTGGACTACAGATGACGTCACTGATGCGGAAATGTGGACATTTGATCACTGAGGGAGGAGAGACTTTACTAAAGAGAGCAATGTGAGACAGCTGGTGGACATTTTTTCATGTTTTTTTTTATTTTTATATATATATATTTTTAATATAACTTGTATTTTATTAATAAATAAATGCATGATATACATAAAAAACACATCAGGTGCACATTGAGCATAAGCATAACAAGCCCACGTGGTTTTTCGAGCCCTACTTAACCACGTGAGAGGGAGTCGTCATTCGTATTGTGAGGGACTGGGGTAAAATGATAATTGTTATAAAAGGGGTGAGAAAAAAAAAAAAGGGGGGGAGGGAGGTAGAGGAGGGGGTGGGGGGACGGAGAGAGGGAAGGGGGATCCGAGGATAAGGATACATCAGCTTCCGGGGAATACCGAGACGGCATAAGGGCTGTGCATCAACTTACGAGGCCTTGCGGTAGTATAAATGATTGGTCATGTGGAGTGTGAGGTTCTAGGTGTGGGGTTGGTTTTCATGCCCTAGAAGGAGAACGCATTTATTACTATTATAGCCAGATATTTATTACTATTATAGCCAGATTGTGTTACGCTCTACCCCAGGGATATCTGTCTGAGCTAGCCAAGGAGCCCAGACTTTTAGATAATTGTCGCCAGTGTCGTTAACTAAGCTCGTTAACTTTTCCATCTGGTAGATAAACCAAATACGATTCCGAATCTTTGGGATAATTGGAATATCGGGGCGTTTCCATAATGCTGCGATCTCGTACCGAGTAGCTAATGCAAAATGTGCAATTAGTTTATTGTGTGATTTTGATAGGCCCTTTAGGGGTCTGTTCAAAAGAAACACCCACGGGTCCGGGGGAATAGTGAGATCAAATATTCTCTGGATCCAATTTCTGATCTTTTCCCATACCGGGGATATTTGCGGGCAAGACCACAGCATATGTAACAGGTTAGCTGTTCCTCCACATTGTTTAGGGCACAGTGGGGAGGACCCTGGTACAAACTTAGATAATTTGAGGGGGGTGAGGTACCATCTCATAAGAACTTTATATGCGTTCTCCTTCAGTGTGGTGCATATCAAACTTTTTGCGGCTCCTAGGAATATAGTATTCCACTCTGCGTCGTCCAAGGTCTCCCCAAGGTCTCTTTCCCATTGGATACGGAATGAAGGTAATTGTTGCCTTGAAACTGCAGACTCGATTACCGCTCCATATATCGTAGATATGAGTCCCTTGGTATCGGTTTCTGCCCGACAGAGCTTTTCAAAATTCGTCAATGGGGGGTATGGGGCGAATTTATTATAGAATGATCTGAGCTGGAGGTATTTATAGAATTCAGCGTGGGGAATGTCTTTTTCTAGTCTGAGATGGTCAAATGATTTAATTTTTAGATTATAGCCCTCCAGATCTTTGAGTCTATCATAGCCTTTTTGTTTCCAAATTGAGTGATTGTGACCAATAAGACCCGGTGCAAAGCTAGGATTATTCCAAATGGGTGACATCAGAGAACTTGCAGAGGTGAGTGAGTTTTTTAATCTTGATACTTCCCAAACAGAAATGGAGTTAGCCATTGAGGTAAGCGGTAAAATAGTGTTTTTCCTTGATGTTTTAGATAGCCAAATCAGATTGTTAAGCTCTAAAGGGAAGCAAGCCGCATGTTCGAGCTCTACCCATCTTTTTAATTTGGGTTCGGAATGCCATTGTAAGATCTGGCTTAATTGAGCCGCTTTAAAATATGACAACAGGCAGGGTACCGCTAAGCCACCAGCTAAGGTAGGTCTCTTCATAGTCAATTTATTTACTCTCGGTTTTTTACCTCCCCAGATAAAATTACATATTCCAGACTGAAGTGAGAGTATGTCCTTCAGTTTGAGTGGCACAGGTAATGTCTGGAAGAGGTATAGGATACGGGGAAGTAGATTCATCTTAACGCTGTGAATCCTTCCAATCCAAGAAATCTTCTTGGAAGACCATCTGATTAGGTCTTGTTTTAGAGTCCAAATCAGTTTGGGATAATTTGCTTTATAGATGCTTTTTGCATCTTTGGTGATATGGATCCCCAAATATTTTATTGAATTCTTTTGCCAGTTAAAATTGAAATTTAGTTTCAGTAATTTCTCCGTATGTCTAGGGAGGTTGATATTCAGAGCTTCAGATTTGGATTGGTTAATCTTGAAACCAGAGACCTTGGAGAATTTATCTAGTAGGTCGAACAGGTTAGGTAATGAAATAAGGGGTTTGGAGATGATTAATAGGATATCATCAGCGTACAGGGCCGCTTTATGCGACTGGGAATAAACGTTTAACCCTGAGATATCCGGACTATCTCGGATTCGTGCCGGGAGGGGTTCAATACATAGGGCAAACAGGAGGGGAGATAGAGGATATCCCTGTCTTGTGCCACTGTGGATTTGAAATGAGACCGAGGGGAAACCCTGATGTATGACCCTGGCGGTTAGGCCTGAGTATAGTGACATAATCGCTCTACTCACCCGATTTCCGAAGCCAAATGCCGCGAGCGTCTCTTTTCAGTATGGCCAGTCTATCCGATCAAAAGCTTTTTCTGCATCCAGACTTAATAACATGCTTTGTGTGTTATTTTTGTTAGCCAATTCCAACAGATCAATAAATCGTCGGGTGTTATCCGCTGCCTGCCTCCCCTTAATAAAACCGACTTGATCTGGATGTATAAGTCTGGGTAGGATGAGACTTAATCTGTTGGCCAATAACTTAGCATATATTTTGATATCAGTATTAATTAGAGATATTGGCCTATAGCTTTTACAATTTAGCGGATCCTTGCCAGGTTTATGTGTGTGACATAGACGCTCGTAGCATGTCCTCAGGAATAGGGGCTCCTGCTAAGATAGCATTAAACATTTGGAGCAGCCTCGGGGCAAGTGACTCGGAAAATTTCTGATAGTAAAGCCCCGAAAAGCCATCAGGGCCTGGGGCCTTTGATGGCTTAAGCTCCTTGATAGCTTGCGACACTTCTTCTAATGTGAAGTCAGCGCCCATAGCTTCTCTGTCTAGCTCTGTCAATCTCTCCAGTTTTGAGCTGGCTAAGAAATCTCTCAGTGCTCTGCTCATGTTGCCACTTTCTTTCCATTGTAAAGGGAACCATAGAATGAACCGAATTCTTCTACTATTTTTTTAGGGTTGGCCGTGATTGTACTCGATTTTAAGCATATAGCTTGGGTATTAAACTTAGATTGCCTGTCCTTTAGTGCTCGAGCCAGCATCGTATCTGGCCTGTTTGCTTTTTCGTAAAACTTCCTCTTAGACCAACATAAGGAATTATCTGCCCGGGAAGTCAATAACATATTTCATTCAATTTTTGTGTCCTTCAGTTCCTGTGTCGTGATCGGGTCCGGGTTGTTCTTGTGATTTGATAACAGGGAATGTAATTTGGATTGGAGCGTCCGAATTTTGGAGTCTCTTATTCTTTTTCTCCTGGCCGTAGTATTGATTAGTATGCCCCTTAAAGTTGCTTTGTGAGCCTCCCATAATACTGTCTGGGACTCCACAGAGCCTGTATTTATCTCAAAGAATTGAGCTATTTCTTGACCTATTGTTTCGCATATTTCGGGTATTTTGAGGATAGATTCATTAAGTTTCCAGTTTGCGCCTGGTCGATTGGTCTGAATATTGTTGCACCTAAGCTCAATTGGTGCATGGTCAGACCATGAAATATCATGGATCATTGTATGAGTGACCTTAGGAACCAAGTGGCATGAAACAAAGAGATACTCGATTCTGCTGTACGATGTGTGTGGGTGGGAGTAGAAAGCATAGTCCCTAGATGTTGGGTGGGGTTCCCTCCATATATCAACTAGTTGATTGTCTTTCAAGGCACTGCGTAGGGCGTCCTGTGCTTTTTTATTATCCATGTCGCCTCCACCTGATCTATCTAGGGCAGAATGTAATGTAATATTGAAATCTCCAGCTATTATGATATAACCCTTGGCTACTGAGTGTAACAAGCGGAAGAATCTGTCAAAGAAAGATGCCTCTTGGACACAGGATGCATATAGAGAGGCTAATGTGATGGGCTGCTCATGGATTGTTCCAGTTATGATGATAAAGCGACCTTCCGTGTCCTTTTTGATTGTCTGGGCCACAAAAGGGATGGTGTTATGAAATAAAATGGCTACTCCTCTCTTTTTGACTGATGCTGAAGCCGTGTAGAATTGGGAAAAGCCCTTGTCTAGAAACCCAGGGGAGTTATTCTTACTGAAGTGTGTCTCCTGCAAGAACAACACCTCCGCTTTTTTCTCCTGTAATCCATAAAAGCAAGCTTTCTTTTGATCGGGCTATTAAAGCCCTTCGCGTTATGCGAGATTAATGTTAACGCCATATTTTATGGTACAGGAGATGATGTGTGCGGTGATCTGTGTACTTACACTCGGTGCTATTTTCGTGGTTTCTTTCGAATGTGTCCATACCTGCCATGCCATCACGATGTACTCGCCGGGGACCGTGCATCCTAGGGAGGGGAGGGTGAGGGAGAGGGCGGGGATAGGTAGACAATACAAGGGAAGCGACGAGAGGATTAGAACGGGGACAGGAGAAAACGAAAAAGATGAAAATAAATAAATAAAAAGGAGGAACAAAATACAAGAGCACATCTCGGGGGCCCCCGAGAGTAGCTCTTGCGCCCAGAGGGTGGGACGTCTGGCTCCACCATAAGGATGGGCCAATCTCCAAACATGGAGGTCGACCACCCTGGGTCTTGAAAACGGACCCTTAAATCTGGGGACCGAAAGGGGGGACACATGCGCGAAGGAGAGTAGCTCCCCCGGCACCATTCAATATGTTGTAAAACTTTGCAACTGTGACTAAACATATGTTAATTACATTAATATAATAACATTTAATTTCCTTTGCTATTGAAGCATTGTGGTAACATTGGTAGTGACAACAACCACAATAGAAATAGTAATGCGGCAGGTATCAGGAATAGAAGGGTAAACTGGGATGGTATATTGTGTAAATAATATGTATAAACCGGTAAAACATATAGCATATATCATATGTCCAACATATATCCTGTCTTTCACTCCCTTGATTTTTCAAGTTGATCCTTCTAATTAGGGGATAGAGTAAGATGTTACTGTTGGATATATTGCATGTTCAGCTTATATGTCTAACTTATCATGTAATCCTAACTTAATTACCTACTCTAATAATTATGTAACTAATATAACATGTATATAACCATATGACACTTGTATAGTATGGATCATATAAAATCAATATAACTTATATATATAACCTAATTATATGTAATGCACATACCAGAAATCTTATATATACATATTCGGTGTCTAAGATAAATATCTCCTATAACGTACATATAACAAACCCAACATATATAACATATATAACTTATATCTAACTTCTATCTGCCTATCAGACCTATTTGTCCTACTCGACAGCCTTATAGCCTGTCTTTAATATACAGTGGCGACAAACTTTATTCTAACTCGGCTAGTTCCGCGAATTTGGGTATACTCCGGTAAAAACACATGGGGGCGTTTGCGAGCTGTTGTCTTTGAAGCCGTCCCCTATAATGCATTGTAATGCAGTATATATACTATATATATATATATATACTGTATAACAACAACCCCTATAACCCCTAACATACAGTACTGTACACATACAGTACTGTATATGCACATAAATGATACTATGGGCCGGCGGGGGCGAGATGTTTTTGCAGCAGAGAGAGATCCGCTGCTCTCTCTGCGCAAACATCGGCACATTAAAAATTATTTAAAATACATTTTTATTCATAGTGTAGATGTGCAGGGGGTCTCGGGAGCTGAACCGCGTTGGTTTCAGGCCCGGGGAACCCCTGCTCCCCGAGATACAGCCCCCTTTATGAGGTGCCGGTATCCCTCTGCATTTAAAGGTCCCGATCACGTGACCGCGGCCTGTAAACAAAGCAGAGGGATACCGGCACCCCCTAAAGGGGTCTGTATCTCGGGGAGCAGGGGGTCCCCGGGCCTGAAACCAAAACGTTTCTGCTCCGGAGACCCTCTGCACATGTACAGTATAAATAAAACACATATATAAATAAACACTCGTTCCTTTCCTTTGCGGCTATGTGCTATGGTAACGAAGCAGCATTTCTGTATTTTAATAATATTGTACAGTGATCAGGGGGTTCCCTGAGCCAGAAATTAATACTCAGGGGCTCCCTGCTCCTGCACAATATTATTAAAAATACAGAAATGCTGCTTCATTACCTTAGCGTATAGCCGCTAAGGCAATGAAGGGGTTAACCCACCGTGCCCGCTTTATTGTGGGTAGCGGGGTGGGTGAAGGGGGTATTTGGCCCTGGGTGTGAGTTTAGGACTTGCGGGGGGGTTGCAGGTGCACGTAACCCCTTCACGACCGTAGCAGTTAATACCGCTACGGTCATGAAGGGGTTAACCCCTCCCGCTACCCCCCGCAAGCCCTAAACAACCACCGTTGGGGCTAATACCCCCTTCACCCACCCCCGCTACCCACAATAAAAAAAATTCACACACAGCAGCTGCCCAAAAAATAAATAAATCTAAATAAATAAATGAATATAAATAAATACATTTGAAATACATTTTTATTCATAATGTAGATGTGCAGGGGGTCTCGGGAGCTGAACCGCGTTGGTTTCAGGCCCGGGGACCCCCTGCTCCCCGAGATACACCCCCTTTATGAGGTGCCGGTATCCCTCTGCATTTAAAGGTCCCGATCACGTGACCGCGGCCTGTAAACAAAGCAGAGGGATACTGGCACCCCCTAAAGGGGTCTGTATCTCGGGGAGCAGGGGGTCCCCGGGCCTGAAACCAAAACGTTTCTGCTCTGGAGACCCCCTGCACATCTACAGTATAAATAAAACACATATATAAATAAACACTCGTTCCTTACCTTAGCGGCTATGTGCTATGGTAATGAAGCAGCATATCTGTATTTTAATAATATTGTACAGTGAGCAGGGGGTCCCCTGAGCCAGAAATTAATGCTCAGGGGGCTCCCTGCTCCTGCACAATATTATTAAAAATAGAGAAATACTGCTTCATTACCTTAGCTGATAGCCGCTAAGGCAATGAAGACAGAATAGCATGTTTATTGGGGACATTTGATTTGCCCCCAATAAACATTGCAATAAACAATATACAGTACACTCCCTGTGTATTTAAAATACATAAACGATAAATACATTAAAAATATGTATGTAATGTGTGTGTTAAACCTCCCTGCCTTAACTGTATTCTATGTAAAAACCCCTCCCCCTATTGTGTGTGTTAAACTTCCCTGCCTTCACTGTAATCTATGTAAAAAAAACCTCCCCCTATTGTGTCTGCTAAACTTCCCTGATTTGACTAATCTGTGTAAACCCCCCTCCCCCTATTGTGTCAGTTAAATCTCCCTGGCCTGTGTTTCTGTGACTGCAGTGTACTGAATGTAAATGTGGGGAGGGGGATCCTGTGTAAATAACCACACCCACACCCACTACCCACTACCCACGGCCCCTCCGCTGCTTGCTGCAAAACAGAGACAAAAATTAAAACATACAAAGTAATGTCCCCTAACCCCTTAATCACCATAGCGGTTATTAACCTCTACAGTCATTAAGGGGTTAACCCACTCTCACCCACCACTCGGGATGCCTACATACCCTCCCACACTAACCCCTCACCCCGTGAGGCCTAACCACCCACTACCCACAAGGGAGGCCTACCCACATACCGTTGGGGAAACACCCCCCCCCAGTACCCGCAATAAAAACAATACACAGCCCTACAATAAACATCATTCTATTTATTAAATACATTACCAACCCCCTGTGCCCCCCCATAAATACAAGATTTATTCTTTTACATACAGGGTTCATAACGCAGCCCCACGCGAGTCCCCGGTGGGCTGGCGGGGCACCTGGACAGACCTACAGTTTACCAGCAGCCCTTTTTACACAGGTTCTGGAGGCCTGCTGGTGGGTCCCACCAGCACCATGGCCCCCAGGTGGTCTCCTTGGGTCACCGTGGGCCACAATTGCGTCCCCACGGTAGGCCGCAGATGTCTGGGAGCCCCGGGTCAGACCCACAGGTGTCTGCGGGGCCTCGGGTGGTTCCCTCGGGGGTCTGGGGAACTCACGAGTGCTCACTACGGGTCCGCGGTGCCCCCACAGAAGTGGGACCACACATCATCATCCCCGCACCTACGGGTCGGCGGTGCCCCCACAGAAGTGGGACCACACATCTTCATCCCCGCAGACTACAGGTCGGCGGTGCCCCCACAGATGTGAGACCACCGCTTCATCCCCGCATGTGTCACCCGTGGAACCACCAGCCTGATACCCGTGGGATACCCGAGGATTCCCGCAGGTGGTCTCCAGAGGTCCCACGCAAAACCACGGAACAAACCCTGAATGTAAAAAAAATAAACCTGGCCTATGCATTCAATACATACACCTCCCCCCTCCCCCCCAACACCTACAGTACAATAATGTGCAAAATAACTATTATCCAGATATGGATAATAGATTAATTGCCCATTATTAAAAACATTAACTAGCATATTCAAATAAATAAAGTACTACTGACCTCATCAATACGAAGTGTCCGTCGCCAGCGACATCCTTGTCTTGCCCACAACATACATAGCAAATACAAAGCCAATACATTGCAATTACATTCAGATATCAATTAACCCCTTAAACATCTTATCAGACAATAACCGCAAAGGTGATTAAGGGGTTAAGCCACACTGGGCCGATACCCACCCTTCACCCATGAATTTGTACAGTGGCTTCATCATGCAACTATATATATATACTGTATATATATACAGAGAGAGAGAGAGAGACATATATAGAACACAGAACCTGTGTAAAAAGGGCTGCTGGTAAACTGTAGGTCTGTCCAGGTGCCCCGCCAGCCCACCGGGGACTCGCGTGGGGCTGCGTTATGAACCCTGTATGTAAAAGAATAAATCTTGTATTTAAGGGGGGCACAGGGGGTGGGTAATGTATTGAATAAATAGAATGATGTTTATTGTGGGGCTGTGTATTGTTTTTATTGTGGGTACTGGGGGTGGGGGTGTTTCCCCATCGGTATGTGGGTAGGCCTCCCTTGTGGGTAGTGGGTGGGTGGTTAGGCCTCACGGGGTGGGGGGTTAGTGTGGGAGGGTATGTAGGCGTCCCGAGTGGTGGGTGAGGGTGGGTTAACCCCTTAATGACTGTAGCGGTTAATAACCGCTATGGTGATTAAGGGGTTAGGGGACATTACTTTGTATGTTTTAATTTTTGTCTCTGTTTTGCAGCAAGCAGCGGAGGGGCCGTGGGTAGTGGGTGTGGGTGTGGTTATTTACACGGTATCCCCCTCCTCACATTTACATTCAGTACACTGCAGTCACAGAAACACAGGCCAGGGAGATTTAACTGACACAATAGGGGGAGGGGGGTTTACACAGATTAGTCAAATCAGGGAAGTTTAGCAGACACAATAGGGGGAGGGTTTTTTACATAGATTACAGTGAAGGCAGGGAAGTTTAACACACACAATAGGGGGAGGGGTTTTTACATAGATAACAGTTAAGGCAGGGAGGTTTAACAGACACATTACATACATATTTTTAATGTATTTATCGTTTATGTATTTTAAATACACAGGGGGTGTACTGTATGTTGTTTATTGCAATGTTTATTGGGGGCAAATAAAATGTCCCCAATAAACATGCTATTCTGCCTTCATTGCCTTAGCGGCTATCAGCTAAGGTAATGAAGCAGCATTTCAGTATTTTTAATAATATTGTGCAGGAGCAGGGGGTCCCTGAGCATTAATTTCTTGCTCAGGGGACCCCCTGCTCACTGTACAATATTATTAAAATACAGAAATGCTGCTTCGTTACCATAGCACATAGCCGCTAAGGTAAGGAACGAGTGTTTATTTATATATGTGTTTTATTTATACTGTAGATGTGCAGGGGGTCTCCGGAGCAGAAACGTTTTGGTTTCAGGTCGGGGGACCCCCTGCTCACCGAGATACAGGCCCCTTTAGGGGGTGCCGGTATCCCTCTGCTTTGTTTACAGGCCACGGTCACGTGATCGGGACCTTTAAATGCAGAGGGATACGCGGTTCAGCTCCCGAGACCCCCTGCACATCTACACTATGAATAAAAATGTATTTTAAATCATTTTTAATGTGCCGATGTTTGCGCAGAGAGAGCAGCGGATCTCTCTCTGCTGCAAACACATCTCGCCCCCGCCGGCCCATAGTATCATTTATGTGCATATACAGTACTGTATGTGTACAGTACTGTATGTTAGGGGTTATAGGGGTTGTTGTTATACAGTATATATATATATATATACAGTATATATACTGCATTACAATTAATGGATTTATGCCATCTGGCGGACACGCGAAGCATTGCAGCCTATTAAATCCTGAACATTATCAATTAACACATCAGCCGCGCGTTTGCCCGGCATGACCCGTGGCTGGGAAGGCAAACGCAACGCGGCATGCTAGAGGTGAACAGCGGCGCATTCCAGGTACCTGCCAGGTACAAACTGGTGATTTGTTAGAATAAAGTGTGTCGCAGCAGTATTACACTATATATGATAGTATATATAGTCTAAAATCCTATATATGGGGTCAGAATATTTTATGTAATAATATACATAATGATATAATATATATATACATTTACGTAATACTAATATGGAGTGACATACAGTATCTGGAGTGCTTTAATGACTTGGGGTTATTCAATAGTAGGGATGGCTTTTTTATTGAGCTGAGAGGGGAAAATATGGGGTAATATTAGGGCCTATGTTATAATTGGGGAGTCTTGGGTGGTTGGAGGAAGAGATGTTGCTGTCCCATCTCTCCTCCAACTCTGCTCCGTCCTGGTAGAGACGAGGCATCTGTCCTCTGTGTTGAGGACCGGCTATTCTGACGTCATTTGAGGGCGTCCGAGATCTCGCGATGACAGGGCGCTCATTGATGACGTCACGTCCCAAGCGCGCGAAAGCCATTGTGCTTCCCGCTCGAGACCGGTGAGGACCTCCGCAAGATGGCTGCCGCTCCAAAGTCGAGTGCAGGTCTGCTCCGCCCGAAAGCCCCCTCTCAGACCTCTCAACTATCCGATGCTCCTCAGGTAAGTCTGTGCGTGCTTCGGGGGGCTCCGGAACCTCCAATGGGGACATTTTTTCCAGGTTGGAGACAGTGTTGGATGGAAGTCCGTGTGGAACTATGTGCT